>NW_027256998.1:0-92171 GCF_029215685.1 Pituophis catenifer annectens | reverse complement strand
GTGGGGAACATGAATATGAGTTTCTTCTGCAAATATCAGATCTGTGTCAAAAGTTCCGTTTTCTAGCTGAATTGAGCCCTATTGCCAATTCTGAGATACACTTTGGTCTAACACTTCAGGGAAAGGTCGTACTTGAAAATTGAATGTGTTATTGCTCTTTTCAGACCGTGGGAAACATGGATATTTGTTTCTTTTGCAAATGTGAGCTCTGGGTCAAAAGTTAGGTTTTCTGGATGAATTGAGCCCTACTGCCAATTCTAAGATAAACCTTGGTCTATCTCCTCAGGGAAAACTCGGACTTGAAAATTGAATGTCTTTTTGCTCTTTTCAGACCGTGGGGAAAATGAATATGTGTTTTCTTCTGCAAATGTTAGCTTTTGTGTTAAAAGTTAGTTTTCTGGCTGAATTGAGCCTTATTGCCAATTCTGAGACCTACTTTGATCTATCTGTTCAAGGAAAACTCGTACTTGAAATTTGAATGTGTTTTTGCCCTGTTCAGATCGTGGCGAACATGAATATGTGTTTCTTCTGCAAATCTGAGCTCTGTGTCAAAAGTTCCGTTTTCTGCCTGAATTGAGCCCTATTGCCAATTCTGAGATACACTTTGGTCTAACACTTCAGGGAAAGGTCGTACTTGAAAATTGAGTGTGTTTTTGCACTTTTCAGACCGTGGGCAACATGGATATGTGTTTCTTTTGCAAATCTGACCTCTGTCTCAAAAGTTACGTTTTCTGTCTGAATTGACCCCTACTGCCAATTCTAAGATGAACCTTGGTCTATCTCCTCAGAGAAAACTCGGACTTGAAAAACGAATGTCTTTTTTGCGCTTTTCAGACCGTGGGGAACATGAATATGTCTTTCTTCTGCAAATGTCGAAAGTTACGTTTTCTGGCTGAATTGAGCCCTATTGCCAATTGTGAGATACACTTTGGTCTAACACCTCAGGGAAAGGTCGTACTTGAAAATTGAATGTGTTTTTGCGCTTTTCAGACCGTGGGGAACATGGATATGTGTTTCTTTTGAAAATCTGACCTCTGTCTCAAAAGTTACGTTTTCTGTCTGAATTGACCCCTACTGCCAATTCTAAGATGAACCTTGGTCTATCTCCTCAGGGAAAAACTCGGACTTGAAAAACAAATGTCTTTTTGCGCTTTTCAGACCGTGGGGAACATGAATATGTCTTTCTTCTGCAAATGTCGAAAGTTACGTTTTCTGGCTGAATTGAGCCCCTATTGCCAATTGTGAGATACACTTTGGTTTAACACCTCAGGGAAAGGTCGTACTTGAAAATTGAATGTGTTTTTGCTCTTTTCAGACCGTGGGGAAAATGAATATGTGTTTCTTCTGCAAATGTGAGCTTTTGTGTCAAAAGTTAGTTTTCCTGGCTGAATTGAGCCTTATTACCAATTCTGAGACCTACTTTGATCTATCTGTTCAAGGAAAACTCGTACTTGAAAATTGAATGTGATTTTGCTCCTTTCAGACCGTGGGGAACATGAATATGTATTTCTTCTGCAAGTCTGAGCTCTGTGTCAAAAGTTCCATTTTCTGGCTGAATTGAGCCCTATTGCCAATTGTGAGATACACTTTGGTCTAACTCCTCAAGGAAAGCTCGTACTTGGAAATTGATTGTGTTTTTTGCGCTTTTCAGACCGTGGGGAACATGGATATGTGTTTCTTTTGCAAATCTGACCTCGGTCTCAAAAGTTACGTTTTCTGTCTGAATTGACCCCTACTGCCAATTCTAAGATGAACCTTGGTCTATCTCCTCAGGGAAAACTCGGACTTGAAAAACGAATGTCTTTTTGCACTTTTCAGACCGTGGGGAACATGAATATGTCTTTTTTCTGCAAATGTCAAAAGTTACGTTTTCTGCCTGAATAGAGCCCTATTGCCAATTGTGAGATACACTTTGGTCTAACAACCTCAGGGAAAGGTCCGTACTTGAAAATTGAATGTGTTTTTTGCGCTTTTCAGACCGTGGGAATCAGGAATATGTGATTCTTCTGAAAATCTGGGCGCTGTGTCAAAAGTTACGTTTTCTGTCTGAATTGAGCCCTACTGCCAATTCTGAGACCTACTTTGGTCTATCTCCTCAAGTAAAACTCGTACTTGAAATTTGAATGTGTTTTTTGCCCCTTTCAGTTCGTGGGGAACATGAATATGAGTTTCTTCTGCAAATATCAGATCTGTGTCAAAAGTTCCGTTTTCCTAGCTGAATTGAGCCCTATTGCCAATTGTGAGATACACTTTGGTCTAACACCTCTGGGAAAGGTCGTACTTGAAAATTGAATGTGTTTTTGCGCTTTTCAGACCGTAGGAAACATGGATATGTGTTTCCTTTGCAAATCTGACCTCTGTCTCAAAAGTTACGTTTTCTGTCTGAATTGACCCATACTGCCAATTCTAAGATGAACCTTGGTCTATCTCCTTGGGGAAAACTCGGACTTTAAAAAGGAATGTCTTTTTGCGCTTTTCAGACCGTGGGGAACATGAAAATGTCTTTCTTCTGCAAATGTCGAAAGTTACGTTTTCTGGCTGAATTGAGCCCTATTGCCAATTGTGAGATACACTTTGGTCTAACACCTCAGGGAAAGGTCGTACTTGAAAATTGAATGTGTTTTTGCGCTTTTCAGACCGTGGGGAACATGGATATGTGTTTCTTTTGCAAATCTGACCTCTGTCCTCAAAAGTTACGTTTTCTGTCTGAATTGACCCCTACTGCCAATTCTAAGATGAACCTTGGTCTATCTCCTCAAGGAAAACTCATACTTGAAATTTGAATGTGATTTTGCTCCTTTCAGACCATGGGAAACAGGGAATATGTGTTTCTTCTGCAAATCAAAAGTTACGTTTTCTGTCTGAATGGAGCCCCTACTGCCAATTCTAAGATAAACCTTGGTCTATCTCCTCAAGGAAAACTCGTACTTGAAAATTGAATGTGATTTTGCTCCTTTCAGACCATGGGGAACATGAATATGTGTTTCTTCTGCAAGTCTGAGCTCTGTGTCAAAAGTTACGTTTTCTGGCTTAATTGAGACCTATTGCCAATTGTGAGATACAGTTTGGTCTAACTCCTCAAGGAAAGCTCGTACTTGGAAATTGATTGTGTTTTTGCGCTTTTCAGACCGTGGGGAACATGGATAGGTGTTTCTTTTGCAAATCTGACCTCGGTCTCAAAAGTTACGTTTTCTGTCTGAATTGACCCCTACTGCCAATTCTAAGATGAACCTTGGTCTAATCTCCTCAGGGAAAACTCGGACTTGAAAAACGAATGTCTTTTTGCACTTTTCAGACCGTGGGGAACATGAATATGTCTTTTTTCTGCAAAGTCGAAAGTTACATTTTATGCCTGAATTGAGCCCTATTGCCAATTGTGAGATACACTTTGGTCTAACACCTCAGGGAAAGGTCGTACTTGAAAATTGAATGTGTTTTTGCGCTTTTCAGACCGTGGGAATCAGGAATATGTGATTCTTCTGAAAATCTGGGCTCTGTGTCAAAAGTTACGTTTTCTGGCTGAATTGAGCCCTATTGCCAATTGTGAGATACACTTTGGTCTAACACCTCAGGGAAAGGTCGTACTTGAAAATTGAATGTGTTTTTGCGCTTTTCAGACCGTGGGAATCAGGAATATGTGATTCTTCTGAAAATCTGGGCTCTGTGTCAAAAGTTACGTTTTTCTGTCTGAATTGAGCCCTACTGCCAATTCTGAGACCTACTTTGGTCTATCTCCTCAAGTAAAACTCGTACTTGAAATTTGAATGTGTTTTTGCCCCTTTCAGTTCATGGGGAACATGAATATGAGTTTCTTCTGCAAATATCAGATCTGTGTCAAAAAGTTCCGTTTTCTAGCTGAATTGAGCCCTATTGCCAATTCTGAGATACACTTTGGTGTAACACTTCAGGGAAAAGTCGTACTTGAAAATTGAATGTGTTATTGCTCTTTTCAGACCGTGGGAAACATGGATATGTTTTTCTTTTGCAAATGTGAGCTCTGGGTCAAAAGTTAGCTTTTCTGACTGAATTGAGCCTACTGCCCAATTCTGAGACCTACTTTGGTCTATCTCCTCAAGTAAAACTCGTACTTGAAATTTGAATGTGTTTTTGCCCCTTTCAGTTCGTGGGGAACATGAATCTGAGTTTCTTCTGCAGATATCAGATCTGTGTCAAAAGTTCCGTTTTCTAGCTGAATTGAGCCCTATTGCCAATTCTGCGATACACTTTGGTCTAATACTTCAGGGAAAGGTCGTACTTGAAAATTGAATATGTTATTGCTCTTTTCAGACCGTGGGAAACATGGATATTTGTTTCTTTTGCAAATGGTGAGCTCTGGGTCAAAAGTTAGGTTTTCTGGATGAATTGAGCCCTACTGCCAATTCTAAGATACACCTTGGTCTATCTCCTCAGGGAAAACTCGGACTTGAAAATTGAATGTCTTTTTGCTCTTTTCAGACCGTGGGGAAAATGAATATGTGTTTCTTCTGCAAATGTTAGCTTTTGTGTTAAAAGTTAGTTTTCTGGCTGAATTGAGCCTTATTGCCAATTCTGAGACCTACTTTGATCTATCTGTTCAAGGAAAACTCGTACTTGAAATTTGAATGTGTTTTTTGCCCTGTTCAGATCGTGGGGAACATGAATATGTGTTTCTTCTGCAAATCTGAGCTCTGTGTCAAAAGTTCCGTTTTCTGGCTGAATTGAGCCCTATTGCCAATTCTGAGATACACTTTGGTCTAACACTTCAGGGAAAGGTCGTACTTGAAAATTGAATGTGTTTTTGCACTTTTCAGACCGTGGGCAACATGGATATGTGTTTTTTTTTGCAAATCTGACCTCTGTCTCAAAAGTTACGTTTTCTGTCTGAATTGACCCCTACTGCCAATTCTAAGATGAACTTGGTCTATCTCCTCAGGGAAAACTCGGACCTTGAAAAACGAATGTCTTTTTGCGCTTTTCAGGACCGTGGGGAACATGAATATGTCTTTCTTCTGCAAATGTCCGAAAGTTACGTTTTCTGGCTGAATTGAGCCCTATTGCCAATTGTGAGATGCACTTTGGTCTAACACCTCAGGGAAAGGTCGTACTTGAAAATTGAATGTGTTTTTGCGCTTTTCAGACCGTGGGAAAACATGGATATGTGATTCTTCTGAAAATCTGGGCTCTGTGTCAAAAGTTACGTTTTCTGTCTGAATTGAGCCCTACTGCCAATTCTGAGACCTACTTTGGTCTATCTCCTCAAGTAAAACTCGTACTTGAAATTTGAATGTGTTTTTGCCCCTTTCAGTTCGTGGGGAACATGAATCTGAGTTTCTTCTGCAGATATCAGATCTGTGTCAAAAGTTCCGTTTTCTAGCTGAATTGAGCCCTATTGCCAATTCTGCGATACACTTTTGGTCTAACACTTCAGGGAAAGGTCGTACTTGAAAATTGAATGTGTTATTGCTCTTTTCAGACCGTGGGAAACATGGATATTTGTTTTCTTTTGCAAATGTGAGCTCTGGGTCAAAAGTTAGGTTTTCTGGATGAATTGAGCCCTACTGCCAATTCTAAGATAAACCTTGGTCTATCTCCTCAGGGAAAACTCGGACTTGAAAATTGAATGTCTTTTTGCTCTTTTCAGACCGTGGGGAAAATGAATATGTGTTTCTTCTGCAAATGTTAGCTTTTGTGTTAAAAGTTAGTTTTCTGGCTGAATTGAGCCTTATTGCCAATTCTGGAGACCTACTTTGATCTATCTGTTCAAGGAAAACTCGTACTTGAAATTTGAATGTGTTTTTGCCCTGTTCAGATCGTGGGGAACATGAATATGTGTTTCCTTCTGCAAATCTGAGCTCTGTGTCAAAAGTTCCGTTTTCTGGCTGAATTGAGCTCTATTGCCAATTCTGAGATACACTTTGGTCTAACACTTCAGGGAAAGGTCGTACTTGAAAATTGAATGTGTTTTTGCACTTTTCAGACCGTGGGCAACATGGATATGTGTTTCTTTTGCAAATCTGACCTCTGTCTCAAAAGTTACGTTTTCTGTCTGAATTGACCCCTACTGCCAATTCTAAGATGAACCTTGGTCTATCTCCTCAGAGAAACTCGGACTTGAAAAACGAATGTCTTTTTGCGCTTTTCAGACCGTGGGGAACATGAATATGTCTTTTCTTCTGCAAATGTCGAAAGTTACGTTTTCTGGCTGAATTGAGCCCTATTGCCAATTGTGAGATACACTTTGGTCTAACACCTCAGGGAAAGGTCGTACTTGAAAATTGAATGTGTTTTTGCGCTTTTCAGACCGTGGGGAACATGGATATGTGTTTCTTTTGAAAATCTGACCTCTGTCTCAAAAGTTACGTTTTCTGTCTGAATTGACCCCCTACTGCCAATTCTAAGATGAACCTTGGTCTATCTCCTCAAGGAAAACTCGTACTTGAAATTTGAATGTGATTTTGCTCCTTTCAGACCATGGGAAACAGGAATATGTGTTTCTTCTGCAAATCAAAAGTTACGTTTTCTGGCTGAATGGAGCCCCTACTGTAATTCTGAGATAAAACCTTGGTCTATCTCCTCAGGGAAAACTCGGACTTGAAATTTGAATGTGTTTTTTGCCCCTTTGAGATCGTGGGGAACATGAATATATGTTTCTTCTGCAAATCTGAGCTCTGTGTCAAAAGTTATGTTTTCTGTCTGAATTGAGCCCTACTGCCAATTCTAAAGATAAACCTTGGTCTATCTCCTCAAGGAAAACTCGTACTTGAAAATTGAATGTGATTTTTGCTCCTTTCAGACCGTGGGGAACATGAATATGTGTTTCTTCTGCAAGTCTGAGCTCTGTGTCAAAAGTTACGTTTTCTGGCTGAATTGAGCCCTATTGCCAATTGTGAGATACACTTTTGGTCTAACTCCTCAAGGAAAGCTCGTACTTGGAAATTGATTGTGTTTTTGCGCTTTTCAGACCGTGGGGAACATGGATATGTGTTTCTTTTGAAAATCTGACCTCGGTCTCAAAAGTTACGTTTTTCTGTCTGAATTGACCCCTACTGCCAATTCTAAGATGAACCTTGGTCTATCTCCTCAGGGAAAACTCGGACTTGAAAAACGAATGTCTTTTTTGCACTTTTCAGACCGTGGGGAACATGAATATGTCTTTTTTCTGCAAATGTCGAAAGTTACGTTTTCTGCCTGAATAGAGCCCTATTGCCAATTGTGAGATACACTTTGGTCTAACACCTCAGGGAAAGGTCGTACTTGAAAATTGAATGTGTTTTTGCGCTTTTCAGACCGTGGGAATCAGGAATATGTGATTCTTCTGAAAATCTGGGCTCTGTGTCAAAAGTTACGTTTTCTGTCTGAATTGAGCCCTACTGCCAATTCTGAGACCTACTTTGGTCTATCTCCTCAAGTAAAACTCGTACTTGAAATTTGAATGTGTTTTTGCCCCTTTCAGTTCGTGGGGAACATGAATATGAGTTTCTTCTGCAAATATCAGATCTGTGTCAAAAGTTCCGTTTTCCCTAGCTGAATTGAGCCCTATTGCCAATTCTGAGATACACTTTGGTCTAACACTTCAGGGAAAGGTCGTACTTGAAAATTGAATGTGTTATTGCTCTTTTCAGACCGTGGGAAACATGGATATTTGTTTCTTTTGCAAATGTGAGCTCTGGGTCAAAAGTTAGGTTTTTCTGGATGAATTGAGCCCTACTGCCAATTCTAAGATAAACCTTGGTCTATCTCCTCAGGGAAAACTCGGACTTGAAAATTGAATGTCTTTTTGCTCTTTTCAGACCGTGGGGAAAATGAATATGTGTTTCTTCTGCAAATGTTAGCTTTTGTTTTAAAAGTTAGTTTTCTGGCTGAATTGAGCCTTATTGCCAATTCTGAGACCTACTTTGATCTATCTGTTCAAGGAAAACTCGTACTTGAAATTTGAATGTGTTTTTGCCCTGTTCAGATCGTGGCGAACATGAATATGTGTTTCTTCTGCAAATCTGAGCTCTGTGTCAAAAGTTCCGTTTTCTGGCTGAATTGAGCCCTATTGCCAATTCTGAGATACACTTTGGTCTAACACTTCAGGGAAAGGTCGTACTTGAAAATTGAGTGTGTTTTTGCACTTTTCAGACCGTGGGCAACATGGATATGTGTTTCTTTTGCAAATCTGACCTCTGTCTCAAAAGTTACGTTTTCTGTCTGAATTGACCCCTACTGCCAATTCTAAGATGAACCTTGGTCTATCTCCTCAGAGAAAACTCGGACTTGAAAAAACGAATGTCTTTTTGCGCTTTTCAGACCGTGGGGAACATGAATATGTCTTTCTTCTGCAAATGTCGAAAGTTACGTTTTCTGGCTGAATTGAGCCCTATTGCCAATTGTGAGATACACTTTGGTCTAACACCTCAGGGAAAGGTCGTACTTGAAAATTGAATGTGTTTTGCGCTTTTCAGACCGTGGGGAACATGGATATGTGGTTTCTTTTGAAAATCTGACCTCTGTCTCAAAAGTTACGTTTTCTGTCTGAATGACCCCTACTGCCAATTCTAAGATGAACCTTGGTCTATCTCCTCAGGGAAAACTCGGACTTGAAAAACAAATGTCTTTTTGCGCTTTTCAGACCGTGGGGAACATGAATATGTCTTTCTTCTGCAAATGTCGAAAGTTACGTTTTCTGGCTGAATTGAGCCCTATTGCCAATTGTGAGATACACTTTGGTTTAACACCTCAGGGAAAGGTCGTACTTGAAAATTGAATGTGTTTTTTGCTCTTTTCAGACCGTGGGGAAAATGAATATGTGTTTCTTCTGCAAATGTGAGCTTTTGTGTCAAAAGTTAGTTTTCCTGGCTGAATTGAGCCTTATTACCAATTCTGAGACCTACTTTGATCTATCTGTTCAAGGAAAACTCGTACTTGAAAATTGAATGTGATTTTGCTCCTTTCAGACCGTGGGGAACATGAATATGTATTTCTTCTGCAAGTCTGAGCTCTGTGTCAAAGTTCCATTTTCTGGCTGAATTGAGCCCTATTGCCAATTGTGAGATACACTTTGGTCTAAACTCCTCAAGGAAAGCTCGTACTTGGAAATTGATTGTGTTTTTGCGCTTTTCAGACCGTGGGGAACATGGATATGTGTTTCTTTTGCAAATCTGACCTCGGTCTCAAAAGTTACGTTTTCTGTCTGAATTGACCCCTACTGCCAATTCTAAGATGAACCTTGGTCTATCTCCTCAGGGAAAACTCGGACTTGAAAAACGAATGTCTTTTTGCACTTTTCAGACCGTGGGGAACATGAATATGTCTTTTTTCTGCAAATGTCAAAAGTTACGTTTTCTGCCTGAATAGAGCCCTATTGCCAATTGTTGAGATACACTTTGGTCTAACACCTCAGGGAAAGGTCGTACTTGAAAATTGAATGTGTTTTTGCGCTTTTCAGACCGTGGGAATCAGGAATATGTGATTCTTCTGAAAATCTGGGCGCTGTGTCAAAAGTTACGTTTTCTGTCTGAATTGAGCCCTACTGCCAATTCTGAGACCTACTTTGGTCTATCTCCTCAAGTAAAACTCGTACTTGAAATTTGAATGTGTTTTTGCCCCTTTCAGTTCGTGGGGAACATGAATATGAGTTTCTTCTGCAAATATCAGATCTGTGTCAAAAGTTCCGTTTTCTAGCTGAATTGAGCCCTATTGCCAATTCTGAGATACACTTTGGTCTAACACTTCAGGGAAAGGTCGTACTTGAAAATTGAATGTGTTATTGCTCTTTTCAGACCGTGGGAAACATGGATATTTGTTTCTTTTGCAAATGTGAGCTCTGGGTCAAAAGTTAGGTTTTCTGGAGGAATTGAGCCCTACTGCCAATTCTAAGATAAACCTTGGTCTATCTCCTCAGGGAAAACTCGGACTTGAAAATTGAATGTCTTTTTGCTCTTTTCAGACCGTGGGGAAAATGAATATGTGTTTCTTCTGCAAATGTTAGCTATTGTGTCAAAAGTTAGTTTTCTGGCTGAATTGAGCCTTATTGCCAATTCTGAGACCTACTTTGATCTATCTGTTCAAGGAAAACTCGTACTTGAAATTTGAATGTGTTTTTGCCCTGTTCAGATCGTGGGGAACATGAATATGTGTTTCTTCTGCAAATCTGAGCTCTGTGTCAAAAGTTCCGTTTTCTGGCTGAATTGAGCCCTATTGCCAATTCTGAGATACACTTTGGTCTAACACTTCAGGGAAAGGTCGTACTTGAAAATTGAATGTGTTTATGCGCTTTTCAGACCGTGGGCAACATGGATATGGGTTTCTTTTGCAAATCTGACCTCTGTCTCAAAAGTTACGTTTTCTGTCTGAATTGACCCCTACTGCCAATTCTAAGATGAACCTTGGTCTATCTCCTCAGGGAAAACTCGGACTTGAAAAACGAATGTCTTTTTGCGCTTTTCAGACCGTGGGGAACATGAATATGTCTTTCTTCTGCAAATGTCGAAAGTTACGTTTTCTGGCTGAATTGAGCCCTATTGCCAATTGTGAGATACACTTTGGTCTAACACCTCAGGGAAAGGTCGTACTTGAAAATTGAATGTGTTTTTGCGCTTTTCAGACCGTGGGAAACATGGATATGGGTTTCCTTTGCAAATCTGACCTCTGTCTCAAAAGTTACGTTTTCTGTCTGAATTGACCCCTACTGCCAATTCTAAGATGAACCTTGGTCTATCTCCTCAGGGAAAACTCGGACTTGAAAAACAAATGTCTTTTTGCGCTTTTCAGACCGTGGGGAACATGAATATGTCTTTCTTCTGCAAATGTCGAAAGTTACGTTTTCTGGCTGAATTGAGCCCTATTGCCAATTGTGAGATACACTTTGGTTTAACACCTCAGGGAAAGGTCGTACTTGAAAATTGAATGTGTTTTTGCTCTTTTCAGACCGTGGGGAAAATGAATATGTGTTTCTTCTGCAAATGTGAGCTTTTGTGTCAAAAGTTAGTTTTCTGGCTGAATTGAGCCTTATTACCAATTCTGAGACCTACTTTGATCTATCTGTTCAAGTAAAACTCGTACTTGAAATTTGAATGTGTTTTTGCCCCTTTCAGTTCGTGGGGAACATGAATATGAGTTTCTTCTGCAAATATCAGATCTGTGTCAAAAGTTCCGTTTTCTAGCTGAATTGAGCCCTATTGCCAATTCTGAGATACACTTTGGTCTAACACTTCAGGGAAAGGTCGTACTTGAAAATTGAATGTGTTATTGCTCTTTTCAGACCGTGGGAAACATGGATATTTGTTTCTTTTGCAAATGTGAGCTCTGGGTCAAAAGTTAGGTTTTCTGGAGGAATTGAGCCCTACTGCCAATTCTAAGATAAACCTTGGTCTATCTCCTCAGGGAAAACTCGGACTTGAAAATTGAATGTCTTTTTGCTCTTTTCAGACCGTGGGGAAAATGAATATGTGTTTCTTCTGCAAATGTTAGCTATTGTGTCAAAAGTTAGTTTTCTGGCTGAATTGAGCCTTATTGCCAATTCTGAGACCTACTTTGATCTATCTGTTCAAGGAAAACTCGTACTTGAAATTTGAATGTGTTTTTGCCCTGTTCAGATCGTGGGGAACATGAATATGTGTTTCTTCTGCAAATCTGAGCTCTGTGTCAAAAGTTCCGTTTTCTGGCTGAATTGAGCCCTATTGCCAATTCTGAGATACACTTTGGTCTAACACTTCAGGGAAAGGTCGTACTTGAAAATTGAATGTGTTTATGCGCTTTTCAGACCGTGGGCAACATGGATATGGGTTTCTTTTGCAAATCTGACCTCTGTCTCAAAAGTTACATTTTCTGTCTGAATTGACCCCTACTGCCAATTCTAAGATGAACCTTGGTCTATCTCCTCAGGGAAAACTCGGACTTGAAAAACGAATGTCTTTTTGCGCTTTTCAGACCGTGGGGAACATGAATATGTCTTTCTTCTGCAAATGTCGAAAGTTACGTTTTCTGGCTGAATTGAGCCCTATTGCCAATTGTGAGATACACTTTGGTCTAACACCTCAGGGAAAGGTCGTACTTGAAAATTGAATGTGTTTTTGCGCTTTTCAGACCGTGGGAAACATGGATATGGGTTTCCTTTGCAAATCTGACCTCTGTCTCAAAAGTTACGTTTTCTGTCTGAATTGACCCCTACTGCCAATTCTAAGATGAACCTTGGTCTATCTCCTCAGGGAAAACTCGGACTTGAAAAACAAATGTCTTTTTGCGCTTTTCAGACCGTGGGGAACATGAATATGTCTTTCTTCTGCAAATGTCGAAAGTTACGTTTTCTGGCTGAATTGAGCCCTATTGCCAATTGTGAGATACACTTTGGTTTAACACCTCAGGGAAAGGTCGTACTTGAAAATTGAATGTGTTTTTGCTCTTTTCAGACCGTGGGGAAAATGAATATGTGTTTCTTCTGCAAATGTGAGCTTTTGTGTCAAAAGTTAGTTTTCTGGCTGAATTGAGCCTTATTACCAATTCTGAGACCTACTTTGATCTATCTGTTCAAGGAAAACTCGTACTTGAAATTTGAATGTGTTTTTGCCCTGTTCAGATCGTGGGGAACATGAATATGTGTTTCTTCTGCAAATCTGAGCTCTGTGTCAAAAGTTCCGTTTTCTGGCTGAATTGAGCCCTATTGCCAATTCTGAGATACACTTTGGTCTAACACTTCAGGGAAAGTTCGTACTTGAAAATTGAATGTGTTTTTGCGCTTTTCAGACCGTGGGCAACATGGATATGGGTTTCTTTTGCAAATCTGACCTCTGTCTCAAAAGTTACGTTTTCTGTCTGAATTGACCCCTACTGCCAATTCTAAGATGAACCTTGGTCTATCTCCTCAGGGAAAACTCGGACTTGAAAAACGAATGTCTTTTTGCGCTTTTCAGACCGTGGGGAACATGAATATGTCTTTCTTCTGCAAATGTCGAAAGTTACGTTTTCTGGCTGAATTGAACCCTATTGCCAATTGTGAGATACACTTTGGTCTAACACCTCTGGGAAAGGTCGTACTTGAAAATTGAATGTGTTTTTGCGCTTTTCAGACCGTGGGAAACATGGATATGTGTTTCCTTTGCAAATCTGACCTCTGTCTCAAAAGTTACGTTTTCTGTCTGAATTGACCCCTACTGCCAATTCTAAGATGAACCTTGGTCTATCTCCTTGGGGAAAACTCGGACTTTAAAAAGGAATGTCTTTTTGCGCTTTTCAGACCGTGGGGAACATGAATATGTCTTTCTTCTGCAAATGTCGAAAGTTACGTTTTCTGGCTGAATTGAGCCCTATTGCCAATTGTGAGATACACTTTGGTCTAACACCTCAGGGAAAGGTCGTACTTGAAAATTGAATGTGTTTTTTGCGCTTTTCAGACCGTGGGGAACATGGATATGTGTTTCTTTTGCAAATCTGACCTCTGTCTCAAAAGTTACGTTTTCTGTCTGAATTGACCCCTACTGCCAATTCTAAGATGAACCTTGGTCTATCTCCTCAAGGAAAACTCATACTTGAAATTTGAATGTGATTTTGCTCCTTTCAGACCATGGGAAACAGGAATATGTGTTTCTTCTGCAAATCAAAAGTTACGTTTTCTGTCTGAATGGAGCCCTACTGCCAATTCTAAGATAAACCTTGGTCTATCTCCTCAGGGAAAACTCGGACTTGAAATTTGAATGTGTTTTTGCCCCTTTCAGATCGTGGGGAACATGAATATATCTTTCTTCTGCAAATCTGAGCTCTGTGTCAAAAGTTACGTTTTCTGTCTGAATTGAGCCCTACTGCCAATTCTAAGATAAACCTTGGTCTATCTCCTCAAGGAAAACTCGTACTTGAAAATTGAATGTGATTTTGCTCCTTTGAGACCATGGGGAACATGAATATGTGTTTCTTCTGCAAGTCTGAGCTCTGTGTCAAAAGTTACGTTTTCTGGCTTAATTGAGACCTATTGCCAATTGTGAGATACAGTTTGGTCTAACTCCTCAAGGAAAGCTCGTACTTGGAAATTGATTGTGTTTTTGCGCTTTTCAGACCGTGGGGAACATGGATAGGTGTTTCTTTTGCAAATCTGACCTCGGTCTCAAAAGTTACGTTTTCTGTCTGAATTGACCCCTACTGCCAATTCTAAGATGAACCTTGGTCTATCTCCTCAGGGAAAACTCGGACTTGAAAAACGAATGTCTTTTTGCACTTTTCAGACCGTGGGGAACATGAATATGTCTTTTTTCTGCAAATGTCGAAAGTTACATTTTATGCCTGAATTGAGCCCTATTGCCAATTGTGAGATACACTTTGGTCTAACACCTCAGGGAAAGGTCGTACTTGAAAATTGAATGTGTTTTTGCGCTTTTCAGACCGTGGGAATCAGGAATATGTGATTCTTCTGAAAATCTGGGCTCTGTGTCAAAAGTTACGTTTTCTGGCTGAATTGAGCCCTATTGCCAATTGTGAGATACACTTTGGTCTAACACCTCAGGGAAAGGTCGTACTTGAAAATTGAATGTGTTTTTGCGCTTTTCAGACCGTGGGAATCAGGAATATGTGATTCTTCTGAAAATCTGGGCTCTGTGTCAAAAGTTACGTTTTCTGTCTGAATTGAGCCCTACTGCCAATTCTGAGACCTACTTTGGTCTATCTCCTCAAGTAAAACTCGTACTTGAAATTTGAATGTGTTTTTGCCCCTTTCAGTTCGTGGGGAACATGAATATGAGTTTCTTCTGCAGATATCAGATCTGTGTCAAAAGTTCCGTTTTCTAGCTGAATTGAGCCCTATTGCCAATTCTGCGATACACTTTGGTCTAATACTTCAGGGAAAGGTCGTACTTGAAAATTGAATGTGTTATTGCTCTTTTCAGACCGTGGGAAACATGGATATTTGTTTCTTTTGCAAATGTGAGCTCTGGGTCAAAAGTTACGTTTTCTGGATGAATTGAGCCCTACTGCCAATTCTAAGATACACCTTGGTCTATCTCCTCAGGGAAAACTCGGACTTGAAAATTGAATGTCTTTTTGCTCTTTTCAGACCGTGGGGAAAATGAATATGTGTTTCTTCTGCAAATGTTAGCTTTTGTGTTAAAAGTTAGTTTTCTGGCTGAATTGAGCCTTATTGCCAATTCTGAGACCTACTTTGATCTATCTGTTCAAGGAAAACTCGTACTTGAAATTTGAATGTGTTTTTGCCCTGTTCAGATCGTGGGGAACATGAATATGTGTTTCTTCTGCAAATCTGAGCTCTGTGTCAAAAGTTCCGTTTTCTGGCTGAATTGAGCCCTATTGCCAATTCTGAGATACACTTTGGTCTAACACTTCAGGGAAAGGTCGTACTTGAAAATTGAATGTGTTTTTGCACTTTTCAGACCGTGGGCAACATGGATATGTGTTTCTTTTGCAAATCTGACCTCTGTCTCAAAAGTTACGTTTTCTGTCTGAATTGACCCCTACTGCCAATTCTAAGATGAACCTTGGTCTATCTCCTCAGGGAAAACTCGGACTTGAAAAACGAATGTCTTTTTGCGCTTTTCAGACCGTGGGGAACATGAATATGTCTTTCTTCTGCAAATGTCGAAAGTTACGTTTTCTGGCTGAATTGAGCCCTATTGCCAATTGTGAGATACACTTTGGTCTAACACTTCAGGGAAAGGTCGTACTTGAAAATTGAATGTGTTTTTGCACTTTTCAGACCGTGGGCAACATGGATATGTGTTTCTTTTGCAAATCTGACCTCTGTCTCAAAAGTTACGTTTTCTGTCTGAATTGACCCCTACTGCCAATTCTAAGATGAACCTTGGTCTATCTCCTCAGAGAAAACTCGGACTTGAAAAACGAATGTCTTTTTGCGCTTTTCAGACCGTGGGGAACATGAATATGTCTTTCTTCTGCAAATGTCGAAAGTTACGTTTTCTGGCTGAATTGAGCCCTATTGCCAATTGTGAGATACACTTTGGTCTAACACCTCAGGGAAAGGTCGTACTTGAAAATTGAATGTGTTTTTGCGCTTTTCAGACCGTGGGGAACATGGATATGTGTTTCTTTTGAAAATCTGACCTCTGTCTCAAAAGTTACGTTTTCTGTCTGAATTGACCCCTACTGCCAATTCTAAGATGAACCTTGGTCTATCTCCTCAAGGAAAACTCGTACTTGAAATTTGAATGTGATTTTGCTCCTTTCAGACCATGGGAAACAGGAATATGTGTTTCTTCTGCAAATCAAAAGTTACGTTTTCTGGCTGAATGGAGCCCTACTGTAATTCTGAGATAAACCTTGGTCTATCTCCTCAGGGAAAACTTGGACTTGAAATTTGAATGTGTTTTTGCCCCTTTCAGATCGTGGGGAACATGAATATGTGTTTCTTCTGCAAGTCTGAGCTCTGTGTCAAAAGTTACGTTTTCTGGCTGAATTGAGCCCTATTGCCAATTGTGAGATACACTTTGGTCTAACTCCTCAAGGAAAGCTCGTACTTGGAAATTGATTGTGTTTTTGCGCTTTTCAGACCGTGGGGAACATGGATATGTGTTTCTTCTGCAAGTCTGACCTCGGTCTCAAAAGTTACGTTTTCTGTCTGAATTGACCCCTACTGCCAATTCTAAGATGAACCTTGGTCTATCTCCTCAGGGAAAACTCGGACTTGAAAAACGAATGTCTTTTTGCACTTTTCAGACCGTGGGGAACATGAATATGTCTTTTTTCTGCAAATGTCGAAAGTTACGTTTTCTGCCTGAATAGAGCCCTATTGCCAATTGTGAGATACACTTTGGTCTAACACCTCAGGGAAAGGTCGTACTTGAAAATTGAATGTGTTTTTGCGCTTTTCAGACCGTGGGAATCAGGAATATGTGATTCTTCTGAAAATCTGGGCTCTGTGTCAAATCCTCAGGGAAAACTCGGACTTGAAAATTGAATGTCTTTTTGCTCTTTTCAGACCGGGGGGGAAAATGAATATGTGTTTCTTCTGCAAATGTTAGCTTTTGTGTTAAAAGTTAGTTTTCTGGCTGAATTGAGCCTTATTGCCAATTCTGAGACCTACTTTGATCTATCTGTTCAAGGAAAACTCGTACTTGAAATTTGAATGTGTTTTTGCCCTGTTCAGATCGTGGCGAACATGAATATGTGTTTCTTCTGCAAATCTGAGCTCTGTGTCAAAAGTTCCGTTTTCTGGCTGAATTGAGCCCTATTGCCAATTCTGAGATACACTTTGGTCTAACACTTCAGGGAAAGGTCGTACTTGAAAATTGAATGTGTTTTGGCACTTTTCAGACCGTGGGCAACATGGATATGTGTTTCTTTTGCAAATCTGACCTCTGTCTCAAAAGTTACGTTTTCTGTCTGAATTGACCCCTACTGCCAATTCTAAGATGAACCTTGGTCTATCTCCTCAGGGAAAACTCGGACTTGAAAAACGAATGTCTTTTTGCACTTTTCAGACCGTGGGGAACATGAATATGTCTTTTTTCTGCAAATGTCGAAAGTTACGTTTTCTGCCTGAATAGAGCCCTATTGCCAATTGTGAGATACACTTTGGTCTAACACCTCAGGGAAAGGTCGTACTTGAAAATTGAATGTGTTTTTGCGCTTTTCAGACCGTGGGAATCAGGAATATGTGATTCTTCTGAAAATCTGGGCTCTGTGTCAAAAGTTACGTTTTCTGTCTGAATTGAGCCCTACTGCCAATTCTGAGACCTACTTTGGTCTATCTCCTCAAGTAAAACTCGTACTTGAAATTTGAATG
Organism: Pituophis catenifer annectens; assembly: GCF_029215685.1. Lineage (NCBI taxonomy): Eukaryota > Metazoa > Chordata > Lepidosauria > Squamata > Colubridae > Pituophis > Pituophis catenifer. Next base: position 74,470 of record NW_027256998.1, on the reverse strand, counting down.
TGGTTTTGCCCCTTTCAGTTCGTGGGGAACATGAATATGAGTTTCTTCTGCAAATATCAGATCTGTGTCAAAAGTTCCGTTTTCTAGCTGAATTGAGCCCTATTGCCAATTCTGAGATACACTTTGGTCTAACACTTCAGGGAAAGGTCGTACTTGAAAATTGAATGTGTTATTGCTCTTTTCAGACCGTGGGAAACATGGATATTTGTTTCTTTTGCAAATGTGAGCTCTGGGTCAAAAGTTAGGTTTTCTGGATGTCTATCTCCTTGGTCTATCTCCTCAGGGAAAACTCGGACTTGAAAATTGAATGTCTTTTTGCTCTTTTCAGACCGGGGGGGAAAATGAATATGTGTTTCTTCTGCAAATGTTAGCTTTTGTGTTAAAAGTTAGTTTTCTGGCTGAATTGAGCCTTATTGCCAATTCTGAGACCTACTTTGATCTATCTGTTCAAGGAAAACTCGTACTTGAAATTTGAATGTGTTTTTGCCCTGTTCAGATCGTGGCGAACATGAATATGTGTTTCTTCTGCAAATCTGAGCTCTGTGTCAAAAGTTCCGTTTTCTGGCTGAATTGAGCCCTATTGCCAATTCTGAGATACACTTTGGTCTAACACTTCAGGGAAAGGTCGTACTTGAAAATTGAATGTGTTTTGGCACTTTTCAGACCGTGGGCAACATGGATATGTGTTTCTTTTGCAAATCTGACCTCTGTCTCAAAAGTTACGTTTTCTGTCTGAATTGACCCCTACTGCCAATTCTAAGATGAACCTTGGTCTATCTCCTCAGAGAAAACTCGGACTTGAAAAACGAATGTCTTTTTGCGCTTTTCAGACCGTGGGGAACATGAATATGTCTTTCTTCTGCAAATGTCGAAAGTTACGTTTTCTGGCTGAATTGAGCCCTATTGCCAATTGTGAGATACACTTTGGTCTAACACCTCAGGGAAAGGTCGTACTTGAAAATTGAATGTGTTTTTGTGCTTTTCAGACCGTGGGGAACATGGATATGTGTTTCTTTTGAAAATCTGACCTCTGTCTCAAAAGTTACGTTTTCTGTCTGAATTGACCCCTACTGCCAATTCTAAGATGAACCTTGGTCTATCTCCTCAGGGAAAACTCGGACTTGAAAAACAAATGTCTTTTTGCGCTTTTCAGACCGTGGGGAACATGAATATGTCTTTCTTCTGCAAATGTCGAAAGTTACGTTTTCTGGCTGAATTGAGCCCTATTGCCAATTGTGAGATACACTTTGGTTTAACACCTCAGGGAAAGGTCGTACTTGAAAATTGAATGTGTTTTTGCTCTTTTCAGACCGTGGGGAAAATGAATATGTGTTTCTTCTGCAAATGTGAGCTTTTGTGTCAAAAGTTAGTTTTCTGGCTGAATTGAGCCTTATTACAAATTCTGAGACCTACTTTGATCTATCTGTTCAAGGAAAACTCGTACTTGAAAATTGAATGTGATTTTGCTCCTTTCAGACCGTGGGGAACATGAATATGTATTTCTTCTGCAAGTCTGAGCTCTGTGTCAAAAGTTCCATTTTCTGGCTGAATTGAGCCCTATTGCCAATTGTGAGATACACTTTGGTCTAACTCCTCAAGGAAAGCTCGTACTTGGAAATTGATTGTGTTTTTGCGCTTTTCAGACCGTGGGGAACATGGATATGTGTTTCTTTTGCAAATCTGACCTCGGTCTCAAAAGTTACGTTTTCTGTCTGAATTGACCCCTACTGCCAATTCTAAGATGAACCTTGGTCTATCTCCTCAGGGAAAACTCGGACTTGAAAAACGAATGTCTTTTTGCACTTTTCAGACCGTGGGGAACATGAATATGTCTTTTTTCTGCAAATGTCAAAAGTTACGTTTTCTGCCTGAATAGAGCCCTATTGCCAATTGTGAGATACACTTTGGTCTAACACCTCAGGGAAAGGTCGTACTTGAAAATTGAATGTGTTTTTGCGCTTTTCAGACCGTGGGAATCAGGAATATGTGATTCTTCTGAAAATCTGGGCTCTGTGTCAAAAGTTACGTTTTCTGTCTGAATTGAGCCCTACTGCCAATTCTGAGACCTACTTTGGTCTATCTCCTCAAGTAAAACTCGTACTTGAAATTTGAATGTGTTTTTGCCCCTTTCAGTTCGTGGGGAACATGAATATGAGTTTCTTCTGCAAATATCAGATCTGTGTCAAAAGTTCCGTTTTCTGGCTGAATTGAGCCCTATTGCCAATTGTGAGATACACTTTGGTCTAACACTTCAGGGAAAGGTCGTACTTGAAAATTGAATGTGTTTTTGCACTTTTCAGACCGTGGGCAACATGGATATGTGTTTCTTTTGCAAATCTGACCTCTGTCTCAAAAGTTACGTTTTCTGTCTGAATTGACCCCTACTGCCAATTCTAAGATGAACCTTGGTCTATCTCCTCAGAGAAAACTCGGACTTGAAAAACGAATGTCTTTTTGCGCTTTTCAGACCGTGGGGAACATGAATATGTCTTTCTTCTGCAAATGTCGAAAGTTACGTTTTCTGGCTGAATTGAGCCCTATTGCCAATTGTGAGATACACTTTGGTCTAACACCTCAGGGAAAGGTCGTACTTGAAAATTGAATGTGTTTTTGCGCTTTTCAGACCGTGGGGAACATGGATATGTGTTTCTTTTGAAAATCTGACCTCTGTCTCAAAAGTTACGTTTTCTGTCTGAATTGACCCCTACTGCCAATTCTAAGATGAACCTTGGTCTATCTCCTCAAGGAAAACTCGTACTTGAAATTTGAATGTGATTTTGCTCCTTTCAGACCATGGGAAACAGGAATATGTGTTTCTTCTGCAAATCAAAAGTTACGTTTTCTGGCTGAATGGAGCCCTACTGTAATTCTGAGATAAACCTTGGTCTATCTCCTCAGGGAAAACTTGGACTTGAAATTTGAATGTGTTTTTGCCCCTTTCAGATCGTGGGGAACATGAATATGTGTTTCTTCTGCAAGTCTGAGCTCTGTGTCAAAAGTTACGTTTTCTGGCTGAATTGAGCCCTATTGCCAATTGTGAGATACACTTTGGTCTAACTCCTCAAGGAAAGCTCGTACTTGGAAATTGATTGTGTTTTTGCGCTTTTCAGACCGTGGGGAACATGGATATGTGTTTCTTCTGCAAGTCTGACCTCGGTCTCAAAAGTTACGTTTTCTGTCTGAATTGACCCCTACTGCCAATTCTAAGATGAACCTTGGTCTATCTCCTCAGGGAAAACTCGGACTTGAAAAACGAATGTCTTTTTGCACTTTTCAGACCGTGGGGAACATGAATATGTCTTTTTTCTGCAAATGTCGAAAGTTACGTTTTCTGCCTGAATAGAGCCCTATTGCCAATTGTGAGATACACTTTGGTCTAACACCTCAGGGAAAGGTCGTACTTGAAAATTGAATGTGTTTTTGCGCTTTTCAGACCGTGGGAATCAGGAATATGTAATTCTTCTGAAAATCTGGGCTCTGTGTCAAAAGTTACGTTTTCTGTCTGAATTGAGCCCTACTGCCAATTCTGAGACCTACTTTGGTCTATCTCCTCAAGTAAAACTCGTACTTGAAATTTGAATGTGGTTTTGCCCCTTTCAGTTCGTGGGGAACATGAATATGAGTTTCTTCTGCAAATATCAGATCTGTGTCAAAAGTTCCGTTTTCTAGCTGAATTGAGCCCTATTGCCAATTCTGAGATACACTTTGGTCTAACACTTCAGGGAAAGGTCGTACTTGAAAATTGAATGTGTTATTGCTCTTTTCAGACCGTGGGAAACATGGATATTTGTTTCTTTTGCAAATGTGAGCTCTGGGTCAAAAGTTAGGTTTTCTGGATGAATTGAGCCCTACTGCCAATTCTAAGATAAACCTTGGTCTATCTCCTCAGGGAAAACTCGGACTTGAAAATTGAATGTCTTTTTGCTCTTTTCAGACCGGGGGGGAAAATGAATATGTGTTTCTTCTGCAAATGTTAGCTTTTGTGTTAAAAGTTAGTTTTCTGGCTGAATTGAGCCTTATTGCCAATTCTGAGACCTACTTTGATCTATCTGTTCAAGGAAAACTCGTACTTGAAATTTGAATGTGTTTTTGCCCTGTTCAGATCGTGGCGAACATGAATATGTGTTTCTTCTGCAAATCTGAGCTCTGTGTCAAAAGTTCCGTTTTCTGGCTGAATTGAGCCCTATTGCCAATTCTGAGATACACTTTGGTCTAACACTTCAGGGAAAGGTCGTACTTGAAAATTGAATGTGTTTTTGCACTTTTCAGACCGTGGGCAACATGGATATGTGTTTCTTTTGCAAATCTGACCTCTGTCTCAAAAGTTACGTTTTCTGTCTGAATTGACCCCTACTGCCAATTCTAAGATGAACCTTGGTCTATCTCCTCAGAGAAAACTCGGACTTGAAAAACGAATGTCTTTTTGCGCTTTTCAGACCGTGGGGAACATGAATATGTCTTTCTTCTGCAAATGTCGAAAGTTACGTTTTCTGGCTGAATGGAGCCCTACTGTAATTCTGAGATAAACCTTGGTCTATCTCCTCAGGGAAAACTCGGACTTGAAATTTGAATGTGTTTTTGCCCCTTTCAGATCGTGGGGAACATGAATATATGTTTCTTCTGCAAATCTGAGCTCTGTGTCAAAAGTTATGTTTTCTGTCTGAATTGAGCCCTACTGCCAATTCTAAGATAAACCTTGGTCTATCTCCTCAAGGAAAACTCGTACTTGAAAATTGAATGTGATTTTGCTCCTTTCAGACCGTGGGGAACATGAATATGTGTTTCTTCTGCAAGTCTGAGCTCTCTGTCAAAAGTTACGTTTTCTGGCTGAATTGAGCCCTATTGCCAATTGTGAGATACACTTTGGTCTAACTCCTCAAGGAAAGCTCGTACTTGGAAATTGATTGTGTTTTTGCGCTTTTCAGACCGTGGGGAACATGGATATGTGTTTCTTTTGCAAATCTGACCTCGGTCTCAAAAGTTACGTTTTCTGTCTGAATTGACCCCTACTGCCAATTCTAAGATGAACCTTGGTCTATCTCCTCAGGGAAAACTCGGACTTGAAAAACGAATGTCTTTTTGCACTTTTCCGACCGTGGGGAACATGAATATGTCTTTTTTCTGCAAATGTCGAAAGTTACGTTTTCTGCCTGAATAGAGCCCTATTGCCAATTGTGAGATACACTTTTGTCTATCACCTCAGGGAAAGGTCGTACTTGAAAATTGAATGTGTTTTTGCGCTTTTCAGACCGTGGGAATCAGGAATATGTGATTCTTCTGAAAATCTGGGCTCTGTGTCAAAAGTTACGTTTTCTGTCTGAATTGAGCCCTACTGCCAATTCTGAGACCTACTTTGGTCTATCTCCTCAAGTAAAACTCGTACTTGAAATTTGAATGTGTTTTTGCCCCTTTCAGTTCGTGGGGAACATGAATATGAGTTTCTTCTGCAAATATCAGATCTGTGTCAAAAGTTCCGTTTTCTAGCTGAATTGAGCCCTATTGCCAATTCTGAGATACACTTTGGTCTAACACTTCAGGGAAAGGTCGTACTTGAAAATTGAATGTGTTATTGCTCTTTTCAGACCGTGGGAAACATGGATATTTGTTTCTTTTGCAAATGTGAGCTCTGTGTCAAAAGTTAGGTTTTCTGGATGAATTGAGCCCTACTGCCAATTCTAAGATAAACCTTGGTCTATCTCCTCAGGGAAAACTCGGACTTGAAAATTGAATGTCTTTTTGCTCTTTTCAGACCGTGGGGAAAATGAATATGTGTTTCTTCTGCAAATGTTAGCTTTTGTGTTAAAAGTTAGTTTTCTGGCTGAATTGAGCCTTATTGCCAATTCTGAGACCTACTTTGATCTATCTGTTCAAGGAAAACTCGTACTTGAAATTTGAATGTGTTTTTGCCCTGTTCAGATCGTGGCGAACATGAATATGTGTTTCTTCTGCAAATCTGATCTCTGTGTCAAAAGTTCCGTTTTCTGGCTGAATTGAGCCCTATTGCCAATTCTGAGATACACTTTGGTCTAACACTTCAGGGAAAGGTCGTACTTGAAAATTGAATGTGTTTTTGCACTTTTCAGACCGTGGGCAACATGGATATGTGTTTCTTTTGCAAATCTGACCTCTGTCTCAAAAGTTACGTTTTCTGTCTGAATTGACCCCTACTGCCAATTCTAAGATGAACCTTGGTCTATCTCCTCAGAGAAAACTCGGACTTGAAAAACGAATGTCTTTTTGCGCTTTTCAGACCGTGGGGAACATGAATATGTCTTTCTTCTGCAAATGTCGAAAGTTACGTTTTCTGGCTGAATTGAGCCCTATTGCCAATTGTGAGATACACTTTGGTCTAACACCTCAGGGAAAGGTCGTACTTGAAAATTGAATGTGTTTTTGCGCTTTTCAGACCGTGGGGAACATGGATATGTGTTTCTTTTGAAAATCTGACCTCTGTCTCAAAAGTTACGTTTTCTGTCTGAATTGACCCCTACTGCCAATTCTAAGATGAACCTTGGTCTATCTCCTCAGGGAAAACTCGGACTTGAAAAACAAATGTCTTTTTGCGCTTTTCAGACCGTGGGGAACATGAATATGTCTTTCTTCTGCAAATGTCGAAAGTTACGTTTTCTGGCTGAATTGAGCCCTATTGCCAATTGTGAGATACACTTTGGTTTAACACCTCAGGGAAGGGTCGTACTTGAAAATTGAATGTGTTTTTGCTCTTTTCAGACCGTGGGGAAAATGAATATGTGTTTCTTCTGCAAATGTGAGCTTTTGTGTCAAAAGTTAGTTTTCTGGCTGAATTGAGCCTTATTACAAATTCTGAGACCTACTTTGATCTATCTGTTCAAGGAAAACTCGTACTTGAAAATTGAATGTGATTTTGCTCCTTTCAGACCGTGGGGAACATGAATATGTATTTCTTCTGCAAGTCTGAGCTCTGTGTCAAAAGTTCCATTTTCTGGCTGAATTGAGCCCTATTGCCAATTGTGAGATACACTTTGGTCTAACTCCTCAAGGAAAGCTCGTACTTGGAAATTGATTGTGTTTTTGCGCTTTTCAGACCGTGGGGAACATGGATATGTGTTTCTTTTGCAAATCTGACCTCGGTCTCAAAAGTTACGTTTTCTGTCTGAATTGACCCCTACTGCCAATTCTAAGATGAACCTTGGTCTATCTCCTCAGGGAAAACTCGGACTTGAAAAACGAATGTCTTTTTGCACTTTTCAGACCGTGGGGAACATGAATATGTCTTTTTTCTGCAAATGTCGAAAGTTACGTTTTCTGCCTGAATAGAGCCCTATTGCCAATTGTGAGATACACTTTGGTCTAACACCTCAGGGAAAGGTCGTACTTGAAAATTAAATGTGTTTTTGCGCTTTTCAGACCGTGGGAATCAGGAATATGTGATTCTTCTGAAAATCTGGGCTCTGTGTCAAAAGTTACGTTTTCTGTCTGAATTGAGCCCTACTGCCAATTCTGAGACCTACTTTGGTCTATCTCCTCAAGTAAAACTCGTACTTGAAATTTGAATGTGTTTTTGCCCCTTTCAGTTCGTGGGGAACATGAATATGAGTTTCTTCTGCAAATATCAGATCTGTGTCAAAAGTTCCGTTTTCTAGCTGAATTGAGCCCTATTGCCAATTCTGAGATACACTTTGGTCTAACACTTCAGGGAAAGGTCGTACTTGAAAATTGAATGTGTTATTGCTCTTTTCAGACCGTGGGAAACATGGATATTTGTTTCTTTTGCAAATGTGAGCTCTGGGTCAAAAGTTAGGTTTTCTGGAGGAATTGAGCCCTACTGCCAATTCTAAGATAAACCTTGGTCTATCTCCTCAGGGAAAACTCGGACTTGAAAATTGAATGTCTTTTTGCTCTTTTCAGACCGTGGGGAAAATGAATATGTGTTTCTTCTGCAAATGTTAGCTATTGTGTCAAAAGTTAGTTTTCTGGCTGAATTGAGCCTTATTGCCAATTCTGAGACCTACTTTGATCTATCTGTTCAAGGAAAACTCGTACTTGAAATTTGAATGTGTTTTTGCCCTGTTCAGATCGTGGGGAACATGAATATGTGTTTCTTCTGCAAATCTGAGCTCTGTGTCAAAAGTTCCGTTTTCTGGCTGAATTGAGCCCTATTGCCAATTCTGAGATACACTTTGGTCTAACACTTCAGGGAAAGTTCGTACTTGAAAATTGAATGTGTTTTTGCGCTTTTCAGACCGTGGGCAACATGGATATGGGTTTCTTTTGCAAATCTGACCTCTCTCTCAAAAGTTACGTTTTCTGTCTGAATTGACCCCTACTGCCAATTCTAAGATGAACCTTGGTCTATCTCCTCAGGGAAAACTCGGACTTGAAAAACGAATGTCTTTTTGCGCTTTTCAGACCGTGGGGAACATGAATATGTCTTTCTTCTGCAAATGTCGAAAGTTACGTTTTCTGGCTGAATTGAGCCCTATTGCCAATTGTGAGATACACTTTGGTCTAACACCTCTGGGAAAGGTCGTACTTGAAAATTGAATGTGTTTTTGCGCTTTTCAGACCGTGGGAAACATGGATATGTGTTTCCTTTGCAAATCTGACCTCTGTCTCAAAAGTTACGTTTTCTGTCTGAATTGACCCCTACTGCCAATTCTAAGATGAACCTTGGTCTATCTCCTTGGGGAAAACTCGGACTTTAAAAAGGAATGTCTTTTTGCGCTTTTCAGACCGTGGGGAACATGAAAATGTCTTTCTTCTGCAAATGTCGAAAGTTACGTTTTCTGGCTGAATTGAGCCCTATTGCCAATTGTGAGATACACTTTGGTCTAACACCTCAGGGAAAGGTCGTACTTGAAAATTGAATGTGTTTTTGCGCTTTTCAGACTGTGGGGAACATGGATATGTGTTTCTTTTGCAAATCTGACCTCTGTCTCAAAAGTTACGTTTTCTGTCTGAATTGAACCCTACTGCCAATTCTAAGATGAACCTTGGTCTATCTCCTCAAGGAAAACTCATACTTGAAATTTGAATGTGATTTTGCGCTTTTCAGACCGTGGGAATCAGGAATATGTGATTCTTCTGAAAATCTGGGCTCTGTGTCAAAAGTTACGTTTTCTGGCTGAATTGAGCCCTATTGCCAATTGTGAGATACACTTTGGTCTAACACCTCAGGGAAAGGTCGTACTTGAAAATTGAATGTGTTTTTGCGCTTTTCAGACCGTGGGAATCAGGAATATGTGATTCTTCTGAAAATCTGGGCTCTGTGTCAAAAGTTACGTTTTCTGGCTGAATTGAGCCCTATTGCCAATTGTGAGATACACTTTGGTCTAACACCTCAGGGAAAGGTCGTACTTGAAAATTGAATGTGTTTTTGCGCTTTTCAGACCGTGGGAATCAGGAATATGTGATTCTTCTGAAAATCTGGGCTCTGTGTCAAAAGTTACGTTTTCTGTCTGAATTGAGCCCTACTGCCAATTCTGAGACCTACTTTGGTCTATCTCCTCAAGTAAAACTCGTACTTGAAATTTGAATGTGTTTTTGCCCCTTTCAGTTCATGGGGAACATGAATATGAGTTTCTTCTGCAAATATCAGATCTGTGTCAAAAGTTACGTTTTCTAGCTGAATTGAGCCCTATTGCCAATTCTGAGATACACTTTGGTGTAACACTTCAGGGAAAAGTCGTACTTGAAAATTGAATGTGTTATTGCTCTTTTCAGACCGTGGGAAACATGGATATGTTTTTCTTTTCCAAATCTGACCTCTGTCTCGAAAGTTATGTTTTCTGGCTGAATTGAGCCCTATTGCCAATTCTGAGATACACTTTGGTGTAACACTTCAGGGAAAAGTCGTACTTGAAAATTGAATGTGTTATTGCTCTTTTCAGATCGTGGGGAACATGAATATATGTTTCTTCTGCAAATCTGAGCTCTGTGTCAAAAGTTACGTTTTCTGGCTGAATTGACCCCTATTGCCAATTCTGAGATACACTTTGGTCTAACACTTCAGGGAAAGGTCGTACTTTAAAATTGAATGTGTTATTGCTCTTTTCAGACCGTGGGAAACATGGATATTTGTTTCTTTTGCAAATGTGAGCTCTGGGTCAAAAGTTAGCTTTTCTGGCTGAATTGAGCCCTACTGCCAATTCTGAGACCTACTTTGGTCTATCTCCTCAAGTAAAACTCGTACTTGAAATTTGAATGTGTTTTTGCCCCTTTCAGTTCGTGGGGAACATGAATCTGAGTTTCTTCTGCAGATATCAGATCTGTGTCAAAAGTTCCGTTTTCTAGCTGAATTGAGCCCTATTGCCAATTCTGCGATACACTTTGGTCTAACACTTCAGGGAAAGGTCGTACTTTAAAATTGAATGTGTTATTGCTCTTTTCAGATCGTGGAAACATGGATATTTGTTTCTTTTGCAAATGTGAGCTCTGGGTCAAAAGTTAGGTTTTCGGGATGAATTGAGCCCTACTGCCAATTCTAAGATAAACCTTGGTCTATCTCCTCAGGGAAAACTCGGACTTGAAAATTGAATGTCTTTTTGCTCTTTTCAGACCGTGGGGAAAATGAATATGTGTTTCTTCTGCAAATGTTAGCTTTTGTGTCAAAAGTTAGTTTTCTGGCTGAATTGAGCCTTATTGCCAATTCTGAGACCTACTTTGATCTATCTGTTCAAGGAAAACTCGTACTTGAAATTTGAATGTGTTTTTGCCCTGTTCAGATCGTGGGGAACATGAATATGTGTTTCTTCTGCAAATCTGAGCTCTGTGTCAAAAGTTCCGTTTTCTGGCTGAATTGAGCCCTATTGCCAATTGTGAGATACACTTTGGTCTAACACCTCAGGGAAAGGTCGTACTTGAAAATTGAATGTGTTTTTGCGCTTTTCAGACGGTGGGAAACATGGATATGGGTTTCCTTTGCAAATCTGACCTCTGTCTCAAAAGTTACGTTTTCTGTCTGAATTGACCCCTACTGCCAATTCTAAGATGAACCTTGGTCTATCTCCTCAGGGAAAACTCGGACTTGAAAAACAAATGTCTTTTTGCGCTTTTCAGACCGTGGGGAACATCAATATGTCTTTCTTCTGCAAATGTCGAAAGTTACGTTTTCTGGCTGAATTGAGCCCTATTGCCAATTGTGAGATACACTTTGGTTTAACACCTCAGGGAAAGGTCGTACTTGAAAATTGAATGTGATTTTGCTCCTTTCAGACCGTGGGGAACATGAATATGTGTTTCTTCTGCAAGTCTGAGCTCTGTGTCAAAAGTTACGTTTTCTGGCTGAATTGAGCCCTATTGCCAATTCTGAGATACACTTTGGTCTAACACTTCAGGGAAAGGTCGTACTTGGAAATTGATTGTGTTTTTGCGCTTTTCAGACCGTGGGGAACATGGATATGTGTTTCTTTTGCAAATATCAGATCTGTGTCAAAAGTTAGGTTTTCTGGCTGAATTGAGCCCTACTGCCAATTCTAAGATAAACCTTGGTCTATCTCCTCAGGGAAAACTCGGACTTGAAAATTGATTTTGTTTTTGCGCTTTTCAGACCGTGGGAAACATGGATATGTTTTTCTTTTCCAAATCTGACCTCTGTCTCGAAAGTTATGTTTTCTGGCTGAATTGATCCCTATTGCCAATTCTGAGAAACACTTTGGTGTAACACTTGAGGGAAAAGTCATACTTGAAAATTGAATGTGTTATTGCTCTTTTCAGACAGTGGGAAAAAGGAATATGTGTTTCTTTTGAAAATGTGAGCTCTGTGTCAAAGTTACGTTTTCTGGATGAATTGAGCCCTATTGCCAATTGTGAGATACACTTTGGTCTAACTCCTCAGGGAAAGCTCGTACTTGAAATTTGAATGTGATTTTGCTCCTTTCAGACCGAGGGAAACAGGAATATGTGTTTCTTCTGCAAATCAAAAGTTACATTTTCTGTCTGAATTGAGCTCTACTGCCAATTCTAAGATAAACCTTGGTCTATCTCCTCACGGAAAACTCGGTCTTGAAAATTGAATGTCTTTTTGCGCTTTTCAGACCGTGGGGAAACTGAATATGTGTTTCTTCTGCAAATGTTAGCTTTTGTGTCAAAAGTTAGTTTTCTGGCTGAATGGAGCCCTATTGCCCATTGTGAGATACACTTTGGTCTAACTCCTCAGGGAAAGCTCGTACTTGGAAATTGATTGTGTTTTTGCGCTTTTCAGACCGTGGGGAACATGGATATGGGTTTCTTTTGCAAATCTGACCTCGGTCTCAAAAGTTACGTTTTCTGTCTGAATTACGCCCTACTGCCAATTCTAAGATGAACCTTGGTCTATCTCCTCAGGGAAAACTCGGACTTGAAAAACGAATGTCTTTTTGCACTTTTCAGACCGTGGGAAACATGAATATGTCTTTTTTCTGCAAATGTCGAAAGTTACGTTTTCTGGCTGAATTGAGCCCTATTGCCAATTGTGAGATACACTTTGGTCTAACACCTCAGGGAAAGGTCGTACTTGAAAATTGAATGTGTTTTTGCGCTTTTCAGACCGTGGGGAAAATGAATATGTGTTTCTTCTGCAAATGTGAGCTTTTGTGTCAAAAGTTACTTTTCTGGCTGAATTGAACCCTATTGCCAATTCTGAGACTTACTTTGGTCTATCTCCTCCAGGAAAACTCGTACTTGAAATTTGAATGTGTTTTTGCCCCTTTCAGATCGGGGGGAACATGAATATATATTTCTTCTGCAAATCTGAGCTCTGTGTCAAAAGTTCCGTTTTCTGGCTGAATTGAGCCCTATTGCCAATTCTGAGATACACTTTGGTCTAACACTTCAGGGAAAGGTCGTACTTGAAAATTGAATGTGTTATTGCTCTTTTCAGACCGTGGGAAACATGGATATTTGTTTCTTTTGCAAATGTGAACTCTGCGTCAAAAGTTAGGTTTTCTGGCTGAATTGAGCCCTACTGCCAATTCTTAGATAAACCTTGGTCTATCTCCTCAGGGAAAACTCGGACTTGAAAATTGAATGTCTTTTTGCGCTTTTCAGACCGTGGTGAAAATGAATATGTGTTTCTTCTGCAAATGTTAGCTTTTGTGTCAAAAGTTAGTTTTCTGGCTGAATTGAGCCCTATTGCCAATTGTGAGATACACTTTGGTCTAACTCCTCAGGGAAAGCTCGTACTTGAAAATTGATTGTGTTTTTGCGCTTTTCAGACCGTGGGAAACATGGATATGTTTTTCTTTTCCAAATCTGACCTCTGTCTCGAAAGTTATGTTTTCTGGCTGAATTGATCCCTATTGCCAATTCTGAGAAACACTTTGTTGTAACACTTCAGGGAAAAGTCATACTTGAAAATTGAATGTGTTATTGCTCTTTTCAGACCGTGGGAAAAAAGAATATGTGTTTCTTTTGAAAATGTGAGCTCTGTGTCAAAGTTATGTTTTCTGGATGAATTGAGCCCTATTGCCAATTGTGAGATACACTTTGGTCTAACTCCTCAGGGAAAGCTCGTACTTGAAATTTGAATGTGATTTTGCTCCTTTCAGACCGAGGGAAACAGGAATATGTGTTTCTTCTGCAAATCAAAAGTTACGTTTTCTGTCTGAATTGAGCTCTACTGCCAATTCTAAGATAAACCTTGGTCTATCTCCTCACGGAAAACTCGGTCTTGAAAATTGAATGTCTTTTTGCGCTTTTCAGACCGTGGGGAAAATGAATATGTGTTTCTTCTGCAAATGTCGAAAGTTATGTTTTCTGGCTGAATTGAGCCCTATTGCCAATTCTGAGACCTACTTTGGTCTATCTCCTCAAGTAAAACTCGTACTTGAAATTTGAATGTGTTTTTGCCCCTTTCAGATCGTGGGGAACATGAATATGATTTTCTTCTGCAAATATCAGATCTGTGTCAAAAGTTAGGTTTTCTGGCTGAATTGAGCCCTATTGACAATTCTTAGACATACTTTGGTTTATCTCCTGAGGGAAAACTGGAATTTTAAATTTGAATGTGTTTTTGCCCCTTTCAGATCGTGGGTAACATGAATATGTCTTTCTTCTGCAAATGTCAAAAGTTACGTTTTCTAGCTGAATTGAGCCCTATTGCCAATTGTGAGATACACTTTGGTCTAACGCCTCAGGTAAAGCTCGTACTTGAAAATTGATTGTGTTATTGCTCTTTTCAGACCGTGGGAAACAAGGATATGTGTTTCTTCTGAAAATCTGAGCTCTGTGTCAAAAGTTACGTTTTCTGTCTGAATTGAGCCCTACTGCCAATTCTAAGATAAACCTTGGTTTATCTCCTCAAGGAAAACTCGTACTTGAAATTTGAATGTCTTTTTGCGCTTTTCAGACCGTGGGGAACTTGAATATGTCTTTCTTCTGCAAATGTCGAAAGTTACGTTTTCTGGCTGAATTGAGCCCTATTGCCAATTGTGAGATACACTTTGGTCTAACACCTCAGGGAAAGGTCGTACTTGAAAATTGAATGTGTTTTTGCGCTTTTCAGACCGTGGGGAACATGAATATGTGTTTCTTCTGCAAATGTTAGCTTTTGTGTCAAAAGTTAGTTTTCTCGCTGAATTGAGCCCTATTGCCAATTCTGAGACCTAATTTGGTCTATCTCCTCAAGTAAAACTCGTACTTGAAATTTGAATGTGTTTTTGCCCCTTTCAGATCGTGGGGAACATGAATATGTGTTTCTTCTGCAAATCTGAGCTCTGTGTCAAAAGTTACGTTTTCTGGCTGAATTGAGCCCTATTGCCAATTCTGAGATACACTTTGGTCTAACACTTCAGGGAAAGGTCGTATTTGAAAATTGAATGTGTTATTGCTCTTTTCAGACCGTGGGAAACATGGATATGTGTTTCTTTTGCAAATATCAGATCTGTGTCAAAAGTTAGGTTTTCTGGCTGAATTGAGCCCTATTGACAATTCTTAGATATACTTTGGTTTATCTCCTGAGGGAAAACTGGAACTTGAAATTTGAATGTGTTTTTGCCCCTTTCAGATCGTGGGGAACATGAATATGTGTTTCTTTTGCAAATGTGAGCTGTATGTCAAAAGTTACGTTTCCTGGATGAATTGAGTACTATTGCCAATTGTGAGACCTACATTGGTCTATCTCCTCAAGTAAAACTCGTACTTGAAATTTGAATGTGTTTTTGCCCCTTTCAGATCGTGGGGAACATGAATATGTGTTTCTTCTGCAAATCTGAGCTCTGTGTCAAAAGTTCCGTTTTCTGGCTGAATTGAGCCCTATTGCCAATTCTGAGATACACTTCGGTCTAACATTTCAGGGAAAGGTCGTACTTGTAAATTGAATGTGTTATTGCTGTTTTCAGACCGTGGGAAACATGGATATGTGTTTCTTTTGCAAATGTGAGCTCTGTGTCAAACGTTACGTTTTCTGGATGAATTGGGCCCTATTGCCAATTGTGAGATACACTTTGGTCTAACACTTCAGGGAAAGCTTGTACTTGAAAATTGATTGTGTTATTGCTATTTTCAGACCGTGGGAAACATGGATATGTTTTTCTTCTGAAAATGTCGAAAGTTACGTTTCCTGGATGAATTGAGTACTATTGCCAATTGTGAGATACAGTTCGGTCTAACTCCTCAAGGAAAGCTCGTACTTGAAAATTGAATAAGTTTTTTGCGCTTTTTAGACCGTGGGAAACAGGAATATGTGTTTCTTCTGCAAATCTGAGCTCTGTGTCAAAAGTTACGTTTTCTGTCTGAATTGAGCCCTCCTGCCAATTCTAATATAAATCTTGGTCTATCTCCTCAAGGAAAAGTCGTACTTGAAAGTTGAATGTGAGTTTGCTCCTTTCAGACCAAGGGAAACAGGAATATAAGTTTCTTCTGCAAATCAAAAGTTACGTTTTCTGTCTGAATTGAGCTCTACTGCCAATTCTAAGATAAACCTTGGTCTATCTCCTCACGGAAAACTCGGTCTTGAAAATTGAATGTCTTTTTGCGCTTTTCAGACCGTGGGGCACATGGATATGTGTTTCTTTTGCAAATCTGACCTCTGTCTCAAATGTTACGTTTTCTGTCTGAATTGACCCCTACTGCCAATTCTAAGATAAACCTTGGACTATCTCCTCAAGGAAAACTCGTACTTGAAATTTGAATGTGATTTTGCTCCTTTAAGACCATGGGGAACATGAATATGTGTTTCTTCTGCAAGTCTGAGCTCTGTGTCAAAAGTTACGTTTTCTGGCTGAATTGAGCCCTATTGCCAATTGTGAGAAACAGTTTGGTCTAAATCCTCAAGGAAAGCTCGTTCTTGAAAATTGAATGTGTTTTTTGCGCTTTTTAGACCGTGGGAATCAGGAATATGTGTTTCTTCTGAAAATCTGAGCTCTGAGTCAAAAGTTACGTTTTCTGTCTGAATTGAGCCCTCCTGCCAATTCTAAGATAAATCTTGGTCTATCTCCTCAAGGAAAAGTCGTACTTGAAATTTGAATGTGATTTTGGTCCTTTCAGACCGAGGGAAACAGGAATATGTGTTTCTTCTGCAAATCAAAAGTTACATTTTCTGTCTGAATTGAGCTCTACTGCCAATTCTAAGATAAACCTTGGTCTATCTCCTCACGGAAAACTCGGTCTTGAAAATTGAGTGTGATTTTGCTCCTTTCAGACCGTGGGAAACAGGAATATGTGTTTCTTCTGCAAATGTCGAAAGTTACGTTTTCTGGCTGAATTGAGCCCTATTTCCAATTGTGAGATACACTTTGGTCTAACACCTCAGGGAAAGGTCGTACTTGAAAATTGATATTTTTTTGCCCCTTTCAGACTGTGGGGAACATGAATATGTCTTTCTTCTGCAAATGTCAAAAGTTACGTTTTCTGGCTGAATTGAGCCCTATTGCCAATTGTGAGATACACTTTGGTCTAACGCCTCAGGTAAAGCTCGTACTTGAAAATTGATTGTGTTATTGCTCTTTTCAGACCGTGGGAAACAAGGATATGTGTTTCTTCTGAAAATCTGAGCTCTGTGTCAAAAGTTACGTTTTCTGGATGAATTGAGCCCTACTGCCAATTCTAAGATGAACCTTGGTTTATCTCCTCAAGGAAAACTCGTACTTAGAGAGCATATAAAAACATATGAAATTTACAATCAAAAACAAGAAATAGATAAAATTATATTAGATTCAGAAAATAAATTAATTAGTAGAATTTATAAATTTCTCCTACGCTATAAATTGGAAGAAGAGACAGTCAAAGAAACGATGATTAAGTGGGCTCAAAATATCAAACACACAATACCTTTGGAAAAATGGGAAAAGTTTTGGCAGGAAAACCTAAAGTTAACGAAAGCAACGGCGTACAAGGAAAACCAACTGAAAATGTTTTATCGGTGGCATATGTCTCCAACCAGATTGGCAAAAATACAACCTAAAAATAGCCCAATTTGTTGGAAGTGCAAAAAGGCACAAGGGACTTTCTATCATTTATGGTGGACATGCCCGGCAGCAAAAAAATTTTGGTCTAACATCAAAAAATGGTTGGAACAAATAACAAAAACACAGATTGAAAAAGAACCAGAAACATTTTTATTAGGAATATTTAACAAATCATACCCTAAGGATATTAAATATCTTACAATTCACATATTAACTGCTGCAAGAATAATCTACGCAAGAAATTGGAAACAAGAAAAAATACCAAGTGAAACAGAAGTAATAGGGAAAATTTTAGAATGCGCTGAAATGGATAGGTTAACCAAAGAACTACAAGAAAAAGAAGAATCAGACTATTATAAAATATGGAATAGTTGGTATAATTGGTTAAAAATTAGAAATATACAAAAAATATAGGGGATATATTACCGATTGATACATATATATGTAATAAAAATATTATTAGATTACAGAAAGGTGAAGGAATATATTATAAGTAGAATTGTAGAACGTCACTCTGAAAAAATGCTTAAGAAGAAATTATATTCTTTTTGTGTATATGTTGTATAAATGTTCGTTGTGTATATGTTACGTATGTCTTTTTTAATATTTATATTCAATAAAAACTATTTTAAAAAAAAAACAAAAGTTACGTTTTCTGGCTGAATTGAGCCCTACTGCCAATTCTAAGATAAACCTTGGTTTATCTCCTCAAGGAAAACTCGTACTTAAAATTTGAATGTCTTTTTGCGCTTTTCAGACCGTGGGGAACATGAATATGAGTTTCTTCTGCAAATATCAGATCTGTGTCAAAAGTTCCGTTTTCTGGCTGAATTGAGCCCTATTGACAATTCTTAGACATACTTTGGTTTATCTCCTGAGGGAAAACTGGAACTTGAAATTTGAATGTGTTTTTGCCCCTTTCAGACAGTGGGGAACATGAATATGTGTTTCTTCTGCAAGTCTGAGCTCTGTCTCAAAAGTTACGTTTTCTGTCTGAATTGAGCCCTACTGCCAATTTTAAGATGAACCTTGGTCTATCTCCTCAGGGAAAACTCGGACTTGAAAAACGAACGTCTTTTTGCGCTTTTCAGACCGTGGGGAACATGAATATGTCTTTCTTCTGCAAATGTCGAAACTTACGTTTTGGCTGAATTGAGCCCTATTGCCAATTCTGAGATACACTTCGGTCTAACATTTCAGGGAAAGGTCGTACTTGTAAATTGAATGTGTTATTGCTGTTTTCAGACCGTGGGAAACATGGATATCTGTTTCTTTTGCAAATGTGAGCTCTGTGTCAAAAGTTACGTTTTCTGGATGAATTGAGCCCCATTGCCAATTGTGAGATACACTTTGGTCTAACACTTCAGGGAAAGCTTCTACTTGAAAATTGAATGTGTTATTGCTCTTTTCAGACCGTGGGAAAAAGGAATATGTGTTTCTTTTGCAAATGTGAGCTCTGTGTCAAAAGTTACGTTTTCTGGATGAATTGAGCACTATTGCCAATTGTGAGATACACTTTGGTCTAACTCCTCAGGGTGAGCTCGTACTTGAAAATTGATTGTGTTTTTGCGCTTTTCAGACCGTGGGGAACATGGATATGTTTTTCTTCTGCAAATGTCGAAAGTTACGTTTTCTGGCTGAATTGAGCCCTATTTCCAATTGTGAGATACACTTTGGTCTAACTCCTCAGGGAAAGCTTCTACTTGAAAATTGAATGTGTTATTGCTCTTTTCAGACCGTAGGAAAAAGGAATATGTCTTTCTTTTGCAAATGTGAGCTCTGTGTCAAAAGTTACGTTTTTTGGCTGAATTGAGCCCTATTGCCAATTGTGAGATACACTTTGGTCTAACACCTCAGGGAAAGGTCGTACTTGAAAATTGATTTTTTTTTGCCCCTTTCAGACTGTGGGGAACATGAATATGTCTTTCTTCTTCAAATGTCGAAAGTTACGTTTTCTGGCTGAATTGAGCCCTATTGCCAATTCTGAGATACACTTTGGTCTAACTCCTCAGGGAAAGGTCGTACTTGAAAAATGAATGTGATTTTGCTCCTTTCAGACCGTGGGAAACAGGAATATGTGTTTCTTCTGGAAATCAAAAGTTACGTTTTGTGTCTGAATTGAGCTCTACTGCCAATTCTAAGATAAACCTTGGTCTATCTCCTCACGGAAAACTCGGACTTGAAATTTGAATGTGTTTTTGCCCCTTTCAGATCGTGGGGAACATGAATATGTGTTTCTTCTGCACATCTGAGCTCTGTGTCAATAGTTACGTTTTCTGGCTGAATTGAGCCCTATTGCCAATTCTGAGATTCACTTCGGTCTAACATTTCAGGGAAAGGTCGTACTTGTAAATTGAATGTGTTATTGCTGTTTTCAGACCGTGGGAAACATGGATATGTGTTTCTTTTGCAAATGTGAGCTCTTTGTCAAAAGTTACGTTTTCTGGATGAATTGAGCACTATTGCCAATTGTGAGATACACTTTGGTCTAACTCCTCAGGGTGAGCTCGTACTTGAAAATTGATTGTTTTTTGCGCTTTTCAGACCGTGGGGAACATGGATATGTTTTTCTTCTGCAAATGTCGAAAGTTACGTTTTCTGGCTGAATTGAGCCCTATTGCCAATTCTGAGATACACTTTGGTCTAACTCCTCAGGGAAAGGTCGTACTTGAAAAATGAATGTGTTTTTGCGCTTTTCAGACCTTGGGGAACATGAATATGTGTTTCTTCTGCAAATGTTAGCTTTTGTGTCAAAAGTTACGTTTTCTGTCTGAATTGAGCCCTATTGCCAATTGTGAGATACACTTTGGTCTAACTCCTCAGGGAAAGCTCGTACTTGGAAATTGATTGTGTTTTTGCGCTTTTCAGACCGTGGGGAACATGGATATGTGTTTCTTTTGCAAATCTGACCTCTGTCTCAAAAGTTACGTTTTCTGTCTGAATTGAGCCCTACTGCCAATTTTAAGATGAACTTTGGTCTATCTCCTCAGGGAAAACTCGGACTTGAAAAACGAATGTCTTTTTGCGCTTTTCAGACCGTGGGGAACATGGATATGTGTTTCTTTTGCAAATCTGACCTCTGTGTCAAAAGTTACGTTTTCTGGATGAATTGAGCCCTATTGCCAATTGTGAGATACACTTTGGTCTATCACCTCAGGGAAAGGTCGTACTTGAAAATTGAATGTGTTTTTGCGCTTTTCAGACCGTGGGGAACATGGATATGTGTTTCTTGTGCAAATCTGACCTCTGTCTCAAAAGTTACGTTTTCTGTCTGAATTGACCCCTACTGCCAATTCTAAGATGAACCTTGGTCTATATCCTCAGAGAAAACTCGGACTTGAAAAACGAATGTCTTTTTGCACTTTTCAGACTGTGGGGAACATGAATATGTCTTTCTTCTGCAAATGTCGAAAGTTACGTTTTCTGGCTGAATTGAGCCCTATTGCCAATTCTGAGACCTACTTTGGTCTATCTCCTCAAGGAAAACTCGGACTTGAAATTTGAATGTGTTTTTGCCCCTTTCAGATCGTGGGGAACATGAATATGTGTTTCTTCTGCAAATCTGAGCTCTTTGTCAAAAGTTACGTTTTCTAGCTGAATTGAGCCCTATTGCCAATTCTGAGATACACTTTGGTCTAAAACTTCAGGGAAAGGTCGTACTTGAAAATTGAATGTGTTATTGCTCTTTTCAGACCGTGGGAAACATGGATATGTGTTTCTTTTGCAAATATCAGATCTGTGTCAAAAGTTAGGTTTTCTGGCTGAATTGAGCCCTACCGCCAAATGTGAGATACAGTTTGGTCTAACTCCTCAAGGAAAGCTTGTACTTGAAAATTGAATGTGTTATTGCTCTTTTCAGACCGTGGGAAACATGGATATGTGTTTCTTTTGCAAATGTGAGCTGTGTGTCAAAAGTTACGTTTCCTGGATGAATTGAGTACTATTGCCAATTGTGAGATTCAGTTCGGTCTAACTCCTCAAGGAAAGCTCGTACTTGAAAATTGAATATGTTTTTTGCGCTTTTTAGACCGTGGGAAACAGGAATATGTGTTTCTTCTGCAAATCTGAGCTCTGTGTCAAAAGTTACGTTTTCTGTCTGAATTGAGCCCTCCTGCCAATTCTAAGATAAATCTTGGTCTATCGCCTCAAGGAAAACTCGTACTTGAAATTTGAATGTGATTTTGCTCCTTTCAGACCGTGGGAAACAGGAATATGTGTTTCTTCTGCAAATCAAAAGTTACGTTTTGTGTCTGAATTGAGCTCTACTGCCAATTCTAAGATAAACCTTGGTCTATCTCCTCACGGAAAACTCGGACTTGAAATTTGAATGTGTTTTTGCCCCTTTCAGATCGTGGGGAACATGAATATGTGTTTCTTCTGCACATCTGAGCTCTGTGTCAATAGTTACGTTTTCTGGCTGAATTGAGCCCTATTGCCAATTCTGAGATTCACTTCGGTCTAACATTTCAGGGAAAGGTCGTACTTGTAAATTGAATGTGTTATTGCTGTTTTCAGACCGTGGGAAACATGGATATGTGTTTCTTTTGCAAATGTGAGCTCTTTGTCAAAAGTTACGTTTTCTGGATGAATTGAGCACTATTGCCAATTGTGAGATACACTTTGGTCTAACTCCTCAGGGTGAGCTCGTACTTGAAAATTGATTGTTTTTTGCGCTTTTCAGACCGTGGGGAACATGGATATGTTTTTCTTCTGCAAATGTCGAAAGTTACGTTTTCTGGCTGAATTGAGCCCTATTGCCAATTCTGAGATACACTTTGGTCTAACTCCTCAGGGAAAGGTCGTACTTGAAAAATGAATGTGTTTTTGCGCTTTTCAGACCTTGGGGAACATGAATATGTGTTTCTTCTGCAAATGTTAGCTTTTGTGTCAAAAGTTACGTTTTCTGGATGAATTGAGCCCTATTGCCAATTGTGAGATACACTTTGGTCTAACTCCTCAGGGAAAGCTCGTACTTGGAAATTGATTGTGTTTTTGCGCTTTTCAGACCGTGGGGAACATGGATATGTGTTTCTTTTGCAAATCTGACCTCTGTCTCAAAAGTTACGTTTTCTGTCTGAATTGAGCCCTACTGCCAATTTTAAGATGAACTTTGGTCTATCTCCTCAGGGAAAACTCGGACTTGAAAAACGAATGTCTTTTTGCGCTTTTCAGACCGTGGGGAACATGGATATGTGTTTCTTTTGCAAATCTGACCTCTGTGTCAAAAGTTACGTTTTCTGGATGAATTGAGCCCTATTGCCAATTGTGAGATACACTTTGGTCTATCATCTCAGGGAAAGGTCGTACTTGAAAATTGAATGTGTTTTTGCGCTTTTCAGACCGTGGGGAACATGGATATGTGTTTCTTGTGCAAATCTGACCTCTGTCTCAAAAGTTACGTTTTCTGTCTGAATTGACCCCTACTGCCAATTCTAAGATGAACCTTGGTCTATATCCTCAGAGAAAACTCGGACTTGAAAAACGAATGTCTTTTTGCACTTTTCAGACTGTGGGGAACATGAATATGTCTTTCTTCTGCAAATGTCGAAAGTTACGTTTTCTGGCTGAATTGAGCCCTATTGCCAATTCTGAGACCTACTTTGGTCTATCTCCTCAAGGAAAACTTGGACTTGAAATTTGAATGTGTTTTTGCCCCTTTCAGATCGTGGGGAACATGAATATGTGTTTCTTCTGCAAATCTGAGCTCTTTGTCAAAAGTTACGTTTTCTAGCTGAATTGAGCCCTATTGCCAATTCTGAGATACACTTTGGTCTAAAACTTCAGGGAAAGGTCGTACTTGAAAATTGAATGTGTTATTGCTCTTTTCAGACCGTGGGAAACATGGATATGTGTTTCTTTTGCAAATATCAGATCTGTGTCAAAAGTTAGGTTTTCTGGCTGAATTGAGCCCTACCGCCAATTGTGAGATACAGTTTGGTCTAACTCCTCAAGGAAAGCTCGTACTTGAAAATTGAATGTGTTATTGCTCTTTTCAGACCGTGGGAAACATGGATATGTGTTTCTTTTGCAAATGTGAGCTGTGTGTCAAAAGTTACGTTTCCTGGATGAATTGAGTACTATTGCCAATTGTGAGATTCAGTTCGGTCTAACTCCTCAAGGAAAGCTCGTACTTGAAAATTGAATATGTTTTTTGCGCTTTTTAGACCGTGGGAAACAGGAATATGTGTTTCTTCTGCAAATCTGAGCTCTGTGTCAAAAGTTACGTTTTCTGTCTGAATTGAGCCCTCCTGCCAATTCTAAGATAAATCTTGGTCTATCGCCTCAAGGAAAACTCGTACTTGAAATTTGAATGTGATTTTGCTCCTTTCAGACCGTGGGAAACAGGAATATGTGTTTCTTCTGCAAATCAAAAGTTACGTTTTGTGTCTGAATTGAGCTCTACTGCCAATTCTAAGATAAACCTTGGTCTATCTCCTCACGGAAAACTCGGACTTGAAATTTGAATGTGTTTTTGCCCCTTTCAGATCGTGGGGAACATGAATATGTGTTTCTTCTGCACATCTGAGCTCTGTGTCAATAGTTACGTTTTCTGGCTGAATTGAGCCCTATTGCCAATTCTGAGATTCACTTCGGTCTAACATTTCAGGGAAAGGTCGTACTTGTAAATTGAATGTGTTATTGCTGTTTTCAGACCGTGGGAAACATGGATATGTGTTTCTTGTGCAAATCTGACCTCTGTCTCAAAAGTTACGTTTTCTGTCTGAATTGACCCCTACTGCCAATTCTAAGATGAACCTTGGTCTATATCCTCAGAGAAAACTCGGACTTGAAAAACGAATGTCTTTTTGCACTTTTCAGACTGTGGGGAACATGAATATGTCTTTCTTCTGCAAATGTCGAAAGTTACGTTTTCTGGCTGAATTGAGCCCTATTGCCAATTCTGAGACCTACTTTGGTCTATCTCCTCAAGGAAAACTCGGACTTGAAATTTGAATGTGTTTTTGCCCCTTTCAGATCGTGGGGAACATGAATATGTGTTTCTTCTGCAAATCTGAGCTCTTTGTCAAAAGTTACGTTTTCTAGCTGAATTGAGCCCTATTGCCAATTCTGAGATACACTTTGGTCTAAAACTTCAGGGAAAGGTCGTACTTGAAAATTGAATGTGTTATTGCTCTTTTCAGACCGTGGGAAACATGGATATGTGTTTCTTTTGCAAATATCAGATCTGTGTCAAAAGTTAGGTTTTCTGGCTGAATTGAGCCCTACCGCCAAATGTGAGATACAGTTTGGTCTAACTCCTCAAGGAAAGCTTGTACTTGAAAATTGAATGTGTTATTGCTCTTTTCAGACCGTGGGAAACATGGATATGTGTTTCTTTTGCAAATGTGAGCTGTGTGTCAAAAGTTACGTTTCCTGGATGAATTGAGTACTATTGCCAATTGTGAGATTCAGTTCGGTCTAACTCCTCAAGGAAAGCTCGTACTTGAAAATTGAATATGTTTTTTGCGCTTTTTAGACCGTGGGAAACAGGAATATGTGTTTCTTCTGCAAATCTGAGCTCTGTGTCAAAAGTTACGTTTTCTGTCTGAATTGAGCCCTCCTGCCAATTCTAAGATAAATCTTGGTCTATCGCCTCAAGGAAAACTCGTACTTGAAATTTGAATGTGATTTTGCTCCTTTCAGACCGTGGGAAACAGGAATATGTGTTTCTTCTGCAAATCAAAAGTTACGTTTTGTGTCTGAATTGAGCTCTACTGCCAATTCTAAGATAAACCTTGGTCTATCTCCTCACGGAAAACTCGGACTTGAAATTTGAATGTGTTTTTGCCCCTTTCAGATCGTGGGGAACATGAATATGTGTTTCTTCTGCACATCTGAGCTCTGTGTCAATAGTTACGTTTTCTGGCTGAATTGAGCCCTATTGCCAATTCTGAGATTCACTTCGGTCTAACATTTCAGGGAAAGGTCGTACTTGTAAATTGAATGTGTTATTGCTGTTTTCAGACCGTGGGAAACATGGATATGTGTTTCTTTTGCAAATGTGAGCTCTTTGTCAAAAGTTACGTTTTCTGGATGAATTGAGCACTATTGCCAATTGTGAGATACACTTTGGTCTAACTCCTCAGGGTGAGCTCGTACTTGAAAATTGATTGTTTTTTGCGCTTTTCAGACCGTGGGGAACATGGATATGTTTTTCTTCTGCAAATGTCGAAAGTTACGTTTTCTGGCTGAATTGAGCCCTATTGCCAATTCTGAGATACACTTTGGTCTAACTCCTCAGGGAAAGGTCGTACTTGAAAAATGAATGTGTTTTTGCGCTTTTCAGACCTTGGGGAACATGAATATGTGTTTCTTCTGCAAATGTTAGCTTTTGTGTCAAAAGTTACGTTTTCTGTCTGAATTGAGCCCTATTGCCAATTGTGAGATACACTTTGGTCTAACTCCTCAGGGAAAGCTCGTACTTGGAAATTGATTGTGTTTTTGCGCTTTTCAGACCGTGGGGAACATGGATATGTGTTTCTTTTGCAAATCTGACCTCTGTCTCAAAAGTTACGTTTTCTGTCTGAATTGAGCCCTACTGCCAATTTTAAGATGAACTTTGGTCTATCTCCTCAGGGAAAACTCGGACTTGAAAAACGAATGTCTTTTTGCGCTTTTCAGACCGTGGGGAACATGGATATGTGTTTCTTTTGCAAATCTGACCTCTGTGTCAAAAGTTACGTTTTCTGGATGAATTGAGCCCTATTGCCAATTGTGAGATACACTTTGGTCTATCATCTCAGGGAAAGGTCGTACTTGAAAATTGAATGTGTTTTTGCGCTTTTCAGACCGTGGGGAACATGGATATGTGTTTCTTGTGCAAATCTGACCTCTGTCTCAAAAGTTACGTTTTCTGTCTGAATTGACCCCTACTGCCAATTCTAAGATGAACCTTGGTCTATATCCTCAGAGAAAACTCGGACTTGAAAAACGAATGTCTTTTTGCACTTTTCAGACTGTGGGGAACATGAATATGTCTTTCTTCTGCAAATGTCGAAAGTTACGTTTTCTGGCTGAATTGAGCCCTATTGCCAATTCTGAGACCTACTTTGGTCTATCTCCTCAAGGAAAACTCGGACTTGAAATTTGAATGTGTTTTTGCCCCTTTCAGATCGTGGGGAACATGAATATGTGTTTCTTCTGCAAATCTGAGCTCTTTGTCAAAAGTTACGTTTTCTAGCTGAATTGAGCCCTATTGCCAATTCTGAAATACACTTTGGTCTAAAACTTCAGGGAAAGGTCGTACTTGAAAATTGAATGTGTTATTGCTCTTTTCAGACCGTGGGAAACATGGATATGTGTTTCTTTTGCAAATATCAGATCTGTGTCAAAAGTTAGGTTTTCTGGCTGAATTGAGCCCTACCGCCAATTGTGAGATACAGTTTGGTCTAACTCCTCAAGGAAAGCTCGTACTTGAAAATTGAATGTGTTATTGCTCTTTTCAGACCGTGGGAAACATGGATATGTGTTTCTTTTGCAAATGTGAGCTGTGTGTCAAAAGTTACGTTTCCTGGATGAATTGAGTACTATTGCCAATTGTGAGATTCAGTTCGGTCTAACTCCTCAAGGAAAGCTCGTACTTGAAAATTGAATATGTTTTTTGCGCTTTTTAGACCGTGGGAAACAGGAATATGTGTTTCTTCTGCAAATCTGAGCTCTGTGTCAAAAGTTACGTTTTCTGTCTGAATTGAGCCCTCCTGCCAATTCTAAGATAAATCTTGGTCTATCTCCTCACGGAAAACTCGGACTTGAAATTTGAATGTGTTTTTGCCCCTTTCAGATCGTGTGGAACATGAATATGTGTTTCTTCTGCACATCTGAGCTCTGTGTCAATAGTTACGTTTTCTGGCTGAATTGAGCCCTATTGCCAAATCTGAGATTCACTTCGGTCTAACATTTCAGGGAAAGGTCGTACTTGTAAATTGAATGTGTTATTGCTGTTTTCAGACCGTGGGAAACATGGATATGTGTTTCTTTTGCAAATGTGAGCTCTTTGTCAAAAGTTACGTTTTCTGGATGAATTGAGCACTATTGCCAATTGTGAGATACACTTTGGTCTAACTCCTCAGGGTGAGCTCGTACTTGAAAATTGATTGTTTTTTGCGCTTTTCAGACCGTGGGGAACATGGATATGTTTTTCTTCTGCAAATGTCGAAAGTTACGTTTTCTGGCTGAATTGAGCCCTATTGCCAATTCTGAGATACACTTTGGTCTAACTCCTCAGGGAAAGGTCGTACTTGAAAAATGAATGTGTTTTTGCGCTTTTCAGACCTTGGGGAACATGAATATGTGTTTCTTCTGCAAATGTTAGCTTTTGTGTCAAAAGTTACGTTTTCTGGATGAATTGAGCCCTATTGCCAATTGTGAGATACACTTTGGTCTAACTCCTCAGGGAAAGCTCGTACTTGGAAATTGATTGTGTTTTTGCGCTTTTCAGACCGTGGGGAACATGGATATGTGTTTCTTTTGCAAATCTGACCTCTGTCTCAAAAGTTACGTTTTCTGTCTGAATTGAGCCCTACTGCCAATTTTAAGATGAACTTTGGTCTATCTCCTCAGGGAAAACTCGGACTTGAAAAACGAATGTCTTTTTGCGCTTTTCAGACCGTGGGGAACATGGATATGTGTTTCTTTTGCAAATCTGACCTCTGTGTCAAAAGTTACGTTTTCTGGATGAATTGAGCCCTATTGCCAATTGTGAGATACACTTTGGTCTATCACCTCAGGGAAAGGTCGTACTTGAAAATTGAATGTGTTTTTGCGCTTTTCAGACCGTGGGGAACATGGATATGTGTTTCTTGTGCAAATCTGACCTCTGTCTCAAAAGTTACGTTTTCTGTCTGAATTGACCCCTACTGCCAATTCTAAGATGAACCTTGGTCTATATCCTCAGAGAAAACTCGGACTTGAAAAACGAATGTCTTTTTGCACTTTTCAGACTGTGGGGAACATGAATATGTCTTTCTTCTGCAAATGTCGAAAGTTACGTTTTCTGGCTGAATTGAGCCCTATTGCCAATTCTGAGACCTACTTTGGTCTATCTCCTCAAGGAAAATTCGGACTTGAAATTTGAATGTGTTTTTGCCCCTTTCAGATCGTGGGGAACATGAATATGTGTTTCTTCTGCAAATCTGAGCTCTTTGTCAAAAGTTACGTTTTCTAGCTGAATTGAGCCCTATTGCCAATTCTGAGATACACTTTGGTCTAAAACTTCAGGGAAAGGTCGTACTTGAAAATTGAATGTGTTATTGCTCTTTTCAGACCGTGGGAAACATGGATATGTGTTTCTTTTGCAAATATCAGATCTGTGTCAAAAGTTAGGTTTTCTGGCTGAATTGAGCCCTACCGCCAATTGTGAGATACAGTTTGGTCTAACTCCTCAAGGAAAGCTCGTACTTGAAAATTGAATGTGTTATTGCTCTTTTCAGACCGTGGGAAACATGGATATGTGTTTCTTTTCAAATGTGAGCTGTGTGTCAAAAGTTACGTTTCCTGGATGAATTGAGTACTATTGCCAATTGTGAGATTCAGTTCGGTCTAACTCCTCAAGGAAAGCTCGTACTTGAAAATTGAATATTTTTTTGCGCTTTTTAGACCGTGGGAAACAGGAATATGTGTTTCTTCTGCAAATCTGAGCTCTGTGTCAAAAGTTACGTTTTCTGTCTGAATTGAGCCCTCCTGCCAATTCTAAGATAAATCTTGGTCTATCGCCTCAAGGAAAACTCGTACTTGAAATTTGAATGTGATTTTGCTCCTTTCAGACCGTGGGAAACAGGAATATGTGTTTCTTCTGCAAATCAAAAGTTACGTTTTGTGTCTGAATTGAGCTCTACTGCCAATTCTAAGATAAACCTTGGTCTATCTCCTCACGGAAAACTCGGACTTGAAATTTGAATGTGTTTTTGCCCCTTTCAGATCGTGGGGAACATGAATATGTGTTTCTTCTGCACATCTGAGCTCTGTGTCAATAGTTACGTTTTCTGGCTGAATTGAGCCCTATTGCCAATTCTGAGATTCACTTCGGTCTAACATTTCAGGGAAAGGTCGTACTTGTAAATTGAATGTGTTATTGCTGTTTTCAGACCGTGGGAAACATGGATATGTGTTTCTTTTGCAAATGTGAGCTCTGTGTCAAAAGTTACGTTTTCTGGATGAATTGAGCACTATTGCCAATTGTGAGATACACTTTGGTCTAACTCCTCAGGGTGAGCTCGTACTTGAAAATTGATTGTTTTTTGCGCTTTTCAGACCGTGGGGAACATGGATATGTTTTTCTTCTGCAAATGTCGAAAGTTACGTTTTCTGGCTGAATTGAGCCCTATTTCCAATTGTGAGATACACTTTGGTCTAACACCTCAGGGAAAGGTCGTACTTGAAAATTGATTTTTTTTTTGCCCCTTTCAGACTGTGGGGAACATGAATATGTCTTTCTTCTGCAAATGTCGAAAGTTACGTTTTCTGGCTGAATTGAGCCCTATTGCCAATTGTGAGATACACTTTGGTCTAACTCCTCAGGGAAAGGTCGTACTTGAAAATTGAATGTGTTTTTGCGCTTTTCAGACCGTGGGGAAAATGAATATGTGTTTCTTCTGCAAATGTTAGCTTTTGTGTCAAAAGTTAGTTTTCTGGCTGAATTGAGCCCTATTGCCAATTCTGAGACCTACATTGGTCTATCTCCTCAAGTAAAACTCGTACTTGAAATTTGAATGTGTTTTTGCCCCTTTCAGATCGTGGGGAACATGAATATGTGTTTCTTCTGCACATCTGAGCTCTGTGTCAATAGTTACGTTTTCTGGCTGAATTGAGCCCTATTGCCAATTCTGAGATTCACTTCGGTCTAACATTTCAGGGAAAGGTCGTACTTGTAAATTGAATGTGTTATTGCTGTTTTCAGACCGTGGGAAACATGGATATGTGTTTCTTTTGCAAATGTGAGCTCTGTGTCAAAAGTTACGTTTTCTGGATGAATTGAGCACTATTGCCAATTGTGAGATACACTTTGGTCTAACTCCTCAGGGTGAGCTCGTACTTGAAAATTGATTGTTTTTTGCGCTTTTCAGACCGTGGGGAACATGGATATGTTTTTCTTCTGCAAATGTCGAAAGTTACGTTTTCTGGCTGAATTGAGCCCTATTTCCAATTGTGAGATACACTTTGGTCTAACACCTCAGGGAAAGGTCGTACTTGAAAATTGATTTTTTTTTTGCCCCTTTCAGACTGTGGGGAACATGAATATGTCTTTCTTCTGCAAATGTCGAAAGTTACGTTTTCTGGCTGAATTGAGCCCTATTGCCAATTGTGAGATACACTTTGGTCTAACTCCTCAGGGAAAGGTCGTACTTGAAAATTGAATGTGTTTTTGCGCTTTTCAGACCGTGGGGAAAATGAATATGTGTTTCTTCTGCAAATGTTAGCTTTTGTGTCAAAAGTTAGTTTTCTGGCTGAATTGAGCCCTATTGCCAATTCTGAGACCTACATTGGTCTATCTCCTCAAGTAAAACTCGTACTTGAAATTTGAATGTGTTTTTGCCCCTTTCAGATCGTGGGGAACATGAATATGTGTTTCTTCTGCAAATCTGAGCTCTCTGTCAAAAGTTACGTTTTCTGGCTGAATTGAGCCCTATTGCCAATTCTGAGATACACTTCGGTCTAACATTTCAGGGAAAGGTCGTACTTGTAAATTGAATGTGTTATTGCTGTTTTCAGACCGTGGGAAACATGGATATGTGTTTCTTTTGCAAATGTGAGCTCTGTGTCAAAAGTTACGTTTTCTGGATGAATTGAGCCCTATTGCCAATTGTGAGATACACTTTGGTCTAACACTTCAGGGAAAGCTTGTACTTGAAAATTGATTGTGTTATTGCTCTTTACAGACCGTGGGAAACATGGATATGTTTTTCTTCTGCATATGTCGAAAGTTACGTTTTCTGGCTGAATTGAGCCCTATTGCCAATTGTGAGATACACTTTGGTCTAACTCCTCAGGGAAAGCTTGTACTTGAAAATTGATTGTGTTATTGCTCTTTTCAGACCGTGGGAAACATGGATATGTGTTTCTTTTGCAAATGTGAGCTGTGTGTCAAAAGTTACGTTTCCTGGATGAATTGAGTACTATTGCCAATTGTGAGATACAGCTCGGTCTAACTCCTCAAGGAGAGCTCGTACTTGAAAATTGAATATGTTTTTTGCGCTTTTTAGACCGTGGGAAACAGGAATATGTGTTTCTTCTGCAAATCTGAGCTCTGTGTCAAAAGTTACGTTTTCTGTCTGAATTGAGCCCTCCTGCCAATTCTAAGATAAATCTTGGTCTATCTCCTCAAGGAAAACTCGTACTTGAAATTTGAATGTGATTTTGCTCCTTTCAGACCGTGGGAAACAGGAATATGTGTTTCTTCTGCAAATGTCGAAAGTTACGTTTTCTGTCTGAATTGAGTACTATTGCCAATTGTGAGAAACAGTTTGGTCTAATTCCTCAAGGAAAGCTCGTTCTTGAAAATTGAATGTGTTTTTTGCGCTTTTTAGACTGTGGGAATCAGGAATATGTGTTTCTTCTGAAAATCTGAGCTCTGTGTCAAAAGTTACGTTTTCTGTCTGAATTGAGCCCTCCTGCCAATTCTAATATAAATCTTGGTCTATCTCCTCAAGGAAAAGTCGTACTTGAAAGTTGAATGTGAGTTTGCTCCTTTCAGACCAAGGGAAACAGGAATATAAGTTTCTTCTGCAAATCAAAAGTTACGTTTTCTGTCTGAATTGAGCTCTACTGCCAATTCTAAGATAAACCTTGGTCTATCTCCTCACGGAAAACTCGGTCTTGAAAATTGAATGTCTTTTTGCGCTTTTCAGACCGTGGGGCACATGGATATGTGTTTCTTTTGCAAATCTGACCTCTGTCTCAAATGTTACGTTTTCTGTCTGAATTGACCCCTACTGCCAATTCTAAGATAAACCTTGGACTATCTCCTCAAGGAAAACTCGTACTTGAAATTTGAATGTGATTTTGCTCCTTTAAGACCATGGGGAACATGAATATGTGTTTCTTCTGCAAGTCTGAGCTCTGTGTCAAAAGTTACGTTTTCTGGCTGAATTGAGCCCTATTGCCAATTGTGAGAAACAGTTTGGTCTAAATCCTCAAGGAAAGCTCGTTCTTGAAAATTGAATGTGTTTTTTGCGCTTTTTAGACCGTGGGAATCAGGAATATGTGTTTCTTCTGAAAATCTGAGCTCTGAGTCAAAAGTTACGTTTTCTGTCTGAATTGAGCCCTCCTGCCAATTCTAAGATAAATCTTGGTCTATCTCCTCAAGGAAAAGTCGTACTTGAAATTTGAATGTGATTTTGGTCCTTTCAGACCGAGGGAAACAGGAATATGTGTTTCTTCTGCAAATCAAAAGTTACATTTTCTGTCTGAATTGAGCTCTACTGCCAATTCTAAGATAAACCTTGGTCTATCTCCTCACGGAAAACTCGGTCTTGAAAATTGAGTGTGATTTTGCTCCTTTCAGACCGTGGGAAACAGGAATATGTGTTTCTTCTGCAAATGTCGAAAGTTACGTTTTCTGGCTGAATTGAGCCCTATTTCCAATTGTGAGATACACTTTGGTCTAACACCTCAGGGAAAGGTCGTACTTGAAAATTGATATTTTTTTGCCCCTTTCAGACTGTGGGGAACATGAATATGTCTTTCTTCTGCAAATGTCAAAAGTTACGTTTTCTGGCTGAATTGAGCCCTATTGCCAATTGTGAGATACACTTTGGTCTAACGCCTCAGGTAAAGCTCGTACTTGAAAATTGATTGTGTTATTGCTCTTTTCAGACCGTGGGAAACAAGGATATGTGTTTCTTCTGAAAATCTGAGCTCTGTGTCAAAAGTTACGTTTTCTGGCTGAATTGAGCCCTACTGCCAATTCTAAGATAAACCTTGGTTTATCTCCTCAAGGAAAACTCGTACTTAAAATTTGAATGTCTTTTTGCGCTTTTCAGACCGTGGGGAACATGAATATGAGTTTCTTCTGCAAATATCAGATCTGTGTCAAAAGTTCCGTTTTCTGGCTGAATTGAGCCCTATTGACAATTCTTAGACATACTTTGGTTTATCTCCTGAGGGAAAACTGGAACTTGAAATTTGAATGTGTTTTTGCCCCTTTCAGACAGTGGGGAACATGAATATGTGTTTCTTCTGCAAGTCTGAGCTCTGTCTCAAAAGTTACGTTTTCTGTCTGAATTGAGCCCTACTGCCAATTTTAAGATGAACCTTGGTCTATCTCCTCAGGGAACACTCGGACTTGAAAAACGAACGTCTTTTTGCGCTTTTCAGACCGTGGGGAACATGAATATGTCTTTCTTCTGCAAATGTCGAAACTTACGTTTTCTGGCTGAATTGAGCCCTATTGCCAATTCTGAGATACACTTCGGTCTAACATTTCAGGGAAAGGTCGTACTTGTAAATTGAATGTGTTATTGCTGTTTTCAGACCGTGGGAAACATGGATATCTGTTTCTTTTGCAAATGTGAGCTCTGTGTCAAAAGTTACGTTTTCTGGAAGAATTGAGCCCTATTGCCAATTGTGAGATACACTTTGGTCTAACACTTCAGGGAAAGCTTCTACTTGAAAATTGAATGTGTTATTGCTCTTTTCAGACCGTGGGAAAAAGGAATATGTGTTTCTTTTGCAAATGTGAGCTCTGTGTCAAAAGTTACGTTTTCTGGATGAATTGAGCACTATTGCCAATTGTGAGATACACTTTGGTCTAACTCCTCAGGGTGAGCTCGTACTTGAAAATTGATTGTGTTTTTGCGCTTTTCAGACCGTGGGGAACATGGATATGTTTTTCTTCTGCAAATGTCGAAAGTTACGTTTTCTGGCTGAATTGAGCCCTATTTCCAATTGTGAGATACACTTTGGTCTAACTCCTCAGGGAAAGCTTCTACTTGAAAATTGAATGTGTTATTGCTCTTTTCAGACCGTAGGAAAAAGGAATATGTCTTTCTTTTGCAAATGTGAGCTCTGTGTCAAAAGTTACGTTTTTTGGCTGAATTGAGCCCTATTGCCAATTGTGAGATACACTTTGGTCTAACACCTCAGGGAAAGGTCGTACTTGAAAATTGATTTTTTTTTGCCCCTTTCAGACTGTGGGGAACATGAATATGTCTTTCTTCTTCAAATGTCGAAAGTTACGTTTTCTGGCTGAATTGAGCCCTATTGCCAATTCTGAGATACACTTTGGTCTAACTCCTCAGGGAAAGGTCGTACTTGAAAAATGAATGTGTTTTTGCGCTTTTCAGACCTTGGGGAACATGAATATGTGTTTCTTCTGCAAATGTTAGCTTTTGTGTCAAAAGTTACGTTTTCTGGATGAATTGAGCCCTATTGCCAATTGTGAGATACACTTTGGTCTAACTCCTCAGGGAAAGCTCGTACTTGGAAATTGATTGTGTTTTTGCGCTTTTCAGACCGTGGGGAACATGGATATGTGTTTCTTTTGCAAATCTGACCTCTGTCTCAAAAGTTACGTTTTCTGTCTGAATTGAGCCCTACTGCCAATTTTAAGATAAACTTTGGTCTATCTCCTCAGGGAAAACTCGGACTTGAAAAACGAATGTCTTTTTGCGCTTTTCAGACCGTGGGGAACATGGATATGTGTTTCTTTTGCAAATCTGACCTCTGTGTCAAAAGTTACGTTTTCTGGATGAATTGAGCCCTATTGCCAATTGTGAGATACACTTTGGTCTATCACCTCAGGGAAAGGTCGTACTTGAAAATTGAATGTGTTTTTGCGCTTTTCAGACCGTGGGGAACATGGATATGTGTTTCTTGTGCAAATCTGACCTCTGTCTCAAAAGTTACGTTTTCTGTCTGAATTGACCCCTACTGCCAATTCTAAGATGAACCTTGGTCTATATCCTCAGAGAAAACTCGGACTTGAAAAACGAATGTCTTTTTGCACTTTTCAGACTGTGGGGAACATGAATATGTCTTTCTTCTGCAAATGTCGAAAGTTACATTTTCTGGCTGAATTGAGCCCTATTGCCAATTCTGAGACCTACTTTGGTCTATCTCCTCAAGGAAAACTCGGACTTGAAATTTGAATGTGTTTTTGCCCCTTTCAGATCGTGGGGAACATGAATATGTGTTTCTTCTGCAAATCTGAGCTCTTTGTCAAAAGTTACGTTTTCTAGCTGAATTGAGCCCTATTGCCAATTCTGAGATACACTTTGGTCTAAAACTTCAGGAAAAGGTCGTACTTGAAAATTGAATGTGTTATTGCTCTTTTCAGACCGTGGGAAACATGGATATGTGTTTCTTTTGCAAATATCAGATCTGTGTCAAAAGTTAGGTTTTCTGGCTGAATTGAGCCCTACCGCCAATTGTGAGATACAGTTTGGTCTAACTCCTCAAGGAAAGCTCGTACTTGAAAATTGAATGTGTTATTGCTCTTTTCAGACCGTGGGAAACATGGATATGTGTTTCTTTTGCAAATGTGAGCTGTGTGTCAAAAGTTACGTTTCCTGGATGAATTGAGTACTATTGCCAATTGTGAGATTCAGTTCGGTCTAACTCCTCAAGGAAAGCTCGTACTTGAAAATTGAATATGTTTTTTGCGCTTTTTAGACCGTGGGAAACAGGAATATGTGTTTCTTCTGCAAATCTGAGCTCTGTGTCAAAAGTTACGTTTTCTGTCTGAATTGAGCCCTCCTGCCAATTCTAAGATAAATCTTGGTCTATCGCCTCAAGGAAAACTCGTACTTGAAATTTGAATGTGATTTTGCTCCTTTCAGACCGTGGGAAACAGGAATATGTATTTCTTCTGCAAATCAAAAGTTACGTTTTGTGTCTGAATTGAGCTCTACTGCCAATTCTAAGATAAACCTTGGTCTATCTCCTCACGGAAAACTCGGACTTGAAATTTGAATGTGTTTTTGCCCCTTTCAGATCGTGGGGAACATGAATATGTGTTTCTTCTGCACATCTGAGCTCTGTGTCAATAGTTACGTTTTCTGGCTGAATTGAGCCCTATTGCCAATTCTGAGATTCACTTCGGTCTAACATTTCAGGGAAAGGTCGTACTTGTAAATTGAATGTGTTATTGCTGTTTTCAGACCGTGGGAAACATGGATATGTGTTTCTTTTGCAAATGTGAGCTCTGTGTCAAAAGTTACGTTTTCTGGATGAATTGAGCCCTATTGCCAATTGTGAGATACACTTTGGTCTAACACTTCAGGGAAAGCTTGTACTTGAAATTTGAATGTGTTTTTGCCCCTTTCAGATCGTGGGAAACATGAATATGATTTTCTTCTGCAAATATCAGATCTGTGTCAAAAGTTCCGTTTTCTGGCTGAATTGAGCCCTATTGCCAATTGTGAGATACACTTTGGTCTAAATCCTCACGGTGAGCTCGTACTTGAAAATTGATTGTGTTTTTGCGCTTTTCAGACCGTGGGGAACATGGATATGTTTTTCTTCTGCAAATGTCGAAAGTTACGTTTTCTGGCTGAATTGAGCCCTATTGCCAATTCTGAGACCTACTTTGGTCTATCTCCTCAAGTAAAACTCGTACTTGAAATTTGAATGTGTTTTTGCCCCTTTCAGATCGTTGGGAACATGAATATGTGTTTCTTCTGCAAGTCTGAGCTCTGTGTCAAAAGTTACGTTTTCTGGCTGAATTGAGCCCTATTGCCAATTGTGAGATACACTTTGGTCTAACACCTCAGGGAAAGGTCGTACTTGAAAATTGAATGTGTTTTTGCGCTTTTCAGACCGTGGGGAACATGGATATGTGTTTCTTTTGCAAATCTGACCTCTGTCTCAAAAGTTACGTTTTCTGTCTGAATTGACCCCTACTGCCAATTCTAAGATGAACCTTGGTCTATCTCCTCAGGGAAAACTCGGACTTGAAAAACGAATGACTTTTTGCACTTTTCAGACTGTGGGGAAAATGAATATGTCTTTCTTCTGCAAATGTCGAAAGTTACGTTTTCTGGCTGAATTGAGCCCTATTGCCAATTCTGAGACCTACTTTGGTCTATCTCCTCAAGGAAAACTCGGACTTGAAATTTGAATTTGTTTTTGCCCATTTCAGATCGTGGGGAACATGAATATGTGTTTCTTCTGCAAATCTGAGCTCTTTGTCAAAAGTTACGTTTTCTAGCTGAATTGAGCCCTATTGCCAATTGTGAGATACACTTTGGTCTAACTCCTCAGGGAAAGCTCGTACTTGAAAATTGATTGTGTTATTGCTCTTTTCAGACCGTGGGAAACATGGATATGTGTTTCTTCTGAAAATCTGAACTCTGTGTCAAAAGTTACGTTTTCTGTCTGAATTGAGCCCTACTGCCAATTCTAAGATAAACCTTGGTTTATCTCCTCAAGGAAAACTCGTACTTGAAATTTGAATGTCTTTTTGCGCTTTTCAGACCGTGGGGAACATGAATATGTCTTTCTTCTGCAAATGTCGAAAGTTACGTTTTCTGGCTGAATTGAGCCCTATTGCCAATTGTGAGATACACGTCGGTCTAACATTTCAGGGAAAGGTCGTACTTGTAAATTGAATGTGTTATTGCTGTTTTCAGACCGTGGGAAACATGGATATGTGTTTCTTTTGGAAATGTGAGCTCTGTGTCAAAAGTTACGTTTTCTGGATGAATTGAGCCCTATTGCCAATTGTGAGATACACTTTGGTCTAACACTTCAGGGAAAGCTTGTACTTGAAAATTGATTGTGTTATTGCTCTTTTCAGACCGTGGGAAACATGGATATGTTTTTCTTCTGCAAATGTCGAAAGTTACGTTTTCTGGCTGAATTGAGCCCTATTGCCAATTGTGAGATACACTTTGGTCTAACTCCTCAGGGAAAGCTTGTACTTGAAAATTGATTGTGTTATTCCTCTTTTCAGACCGTGGGAAACATGGATATGTGTTTCTTTTGCAAATGTGAGCTGTGTGTCAAAAGTTACGTTTCTTGGATGAATTGAGTACTATTGCCAATTGTGAGATACAGTTCGGTCTAACTCCTCAAGGAGAGCTCGTACTTGAAAATTGAATATGTTTTTTGCGCTTTTTACACCGTGGGAAACAGGAATATGTGTTTCTTCTGCAAATCTGAGCTCTGTGTCAAAAGTTACGTTTTCTGTCTGAATTGAGCCCTCCTTCCAATTCTAAGATAAATCTTGGTCTATCTCCTCAAGGAAAAGGCGTACTTGAAAGTTGAATGTGATTTTGCTCCTTTCAGACCGAGGGAAACAGGAATATGAGTTTCTTTTGCAAATATCAGATCTGTGTCAAAAGTTAGGTTTTCTGGCTGAATTGAGCCCTACTCCAATTCTAAGATAAACCTTGGTTTATCTCCTCAAGGAAAACACGTACTTGAAATTTGAATGTCTTTTTGCGCTTTTCAGACCGTGGGAAACAGGAATATGTGTTTCTTCTGCAAATGTGAGCTCTGTGTCAAAAGTTACGTTTTCTGGATGAATTGAGCACTATTGCCAATTGTGAGATACACTTTGGTCTAACTCCTCAGGGTGACCTCGTACTTGAAAATTGATTGTGTTTTTGCGCTTTTCAGGCAGTGGGGAACATGGATATGTTTTTCTTCTGCAAATGTCGAAAGTTACGTTTTCTGTCTGAATTGAGCCCTACTGCCAATTCTAAGATAAACCTTGGTTTATCTCCTCAAGGAAAACTCGTACTTGAAATTTGAATGTCTTTTTGCGCTTTTCAGACCGTGGGGAACATGAATATGTCTTTCTTCTGCAAATGTCGAAAGTTACGTTTTCTGGCTGAATTGAGCCCTATTGCCAATTGTGAGATAGACTTTGGTCTAACACCTCAGGGAAAGGTCGTACTTGAAAATTGAATGTGTTTTTGCGCTTTTCAGACCGTGGGGAAAATGAATATGTGTTTCTTCTGCAAATGTTAGCTTTTGTGTCAAAAGTTAGTTTTCTGGCTGAATTGAGCCCTATTGCCAATTCTGAGACCTACATTGGTCTATCTCCTCAAGTAAAACTCGTACTTGAAATTTGAATGTGTTTTTGCCCCTTTCAGATCGTGGGGAACATGAATATGTGTTTCTTCTGCAAATCTGAGCTCTCTGTCAAAAGTTACGTTTTCTGGCTGAATTGAGCCCTATTGCCAATTCTGAGATACACTTCGGTCTAACATTTCAGGGAAAGGTCGTACTTGTAAATTGAATGTGTTATTGCTGTTTTCAGACCGTGGGAAACATGGATATGTGTTTCTTTTGCAAATGTGAGCTCTGTGTCAAACGTTACGTTTTCTGGATGAATTGGGCCCTATTGCCATTTGTGAGATACACTTTGGTCTAACACTTCAGGGATGGCTTGTACTTTAAAATTGATTGTGTTATTGCTATTTTCAGACCGTGGGAAACATGGATATGTTTTTCTTCTGAAAATGTCGAAAGTTACGTTTCCTGGATGAATTGAGTACTATTGCCAATTGTGAGATACAGTTCGGTCTAACTCCTCAAGGAAAGCTCGTACTTGAAAATTGAATAAGTTTTTTGCGCTTTTTAGACCGTGGGAAACAGGAATATGTGTTTCTTCTGCAAATCTGAGCTCTGTGTCAAAAGTTACGTTTTCTGTCTGAATTGAGCCCTCCTGCCAATTCTAAGATAAATCTTGGTCTATCTCCTCAAGGAAAAGTCGTACTTGAAAGTTGAATGTGAGTTTGCTCCTTTCAGACCAAGGGAAACAGGAATATAAGTTTCTTCTGCAAATCAAAAGTTACGTTTTCTGTCTGAATTGAGCTCTACTGCCAATTCTAAGATAAACCTTGGTCTATCTCCTCACGGAAAACTCGGTCTTGAAAATTGAATGTCTTTTTGCGCTTTTCAGACCGTGGGGCACATGGATATGTGTTTCTTTTGCAAATCTGACCTCTGTCTCAAATGTTACGTTTTCTGTCTGAATTGACCCCTACTGCCAATTCTAAGATAAACCTTGGACTATCTCCTCAAGGAAAACTCGTACTTGAAATTTGAATGTGATTTTGCTCCTTTAAGACCATGGGGAACATGAATATGTGTTTCTTCTGCAAGTCTGAGCTCTGTGTCAAAAGTTACGTTTTCTGGCTGAATTGAGCCCTATTGCCAATTGTGAGAAACAGTTTGGTCTAAATCCTCAAGGAAAGCTCGTTCTTGAAAATTGAATGTGTTTTTTGCGCTTTTTAGACCGTGGGAATCAGGAATATGTGTTTCTTCTGAAAATCTGAGCTCTGAGTCAAAAGTTACGTTTTCTGTCTGAATTGAGCCCTCCTGCAAATTCTAAGATAAATCTTGGTCTATCTCCTCAAGGAAAAGTCGTACTTGAAATTTGAATGTGATTTTGGTCCTTTCAGACCGAGGGAAACAGGAATATGTGTTTCTTCTGCAAATCAAAAGTTACATTTTCTGTCTGAATTGAGCTCTACTGCCAATTCTAAGATAAACCTTGGTCTATCTCCTCAGGGAAAACTCGGTCTTGAAAATTAAGTGTGATTTTGCTCCTTTCAGACCGTGGGAAACAGGAATATGTGTTTCTTCTGCAAATGTCGAAAGTTACGTTTTCTGGCTGAATTGAGCCCTATTTCCAATTGTGAGATACACTTTGGTCTAACACCTCAGGGAAAGGTCGTACTTGAAAATTGATATTTTTTTGCCCCTTTCAGACTGTGGGGAACATGAATATGTCTTTCTTCTGCAAATGTCAAAAGTTACGTTTTCTGGCTGAATTGAGCCCTATTGCCAATTGTGAGATACACTTTGGTCTAACGCCTCAGGTAAAGCTCGTACTTGAAAATTGATTGTGTTATTGCTCTTTTCAGACCGTGGGAAACAAGGATATGTGTTTCTTCTGAAAATCTGAGCTCTGTGTCAAAAGTTACGTTTTCTGGCTGAATTGAGCCCTACTGCCAATTCTAAGATAAACCTTGGTTTATCTCCACAAGGAAAACTCGTACTTAAAATTTGAATGTCTTTTTGCGCTTTTCAGACCGTGGGGAACATGAATATGAGTTTCTTCTGCAAATATCAGATCTGTGTCAAAAGTTCCGTTTTCTGGCTGAATTGAGCCCTATTGACAATTCTTAGACATACTTTGGTTTATCTCCTGAGGGAAAACTGGAACTTGAAATTTGAATGTGTTTTTGCCCCTTTCAGACAGTGGGGAACATGAATATGTGTTTCTTCTGCAAGTCTGAGCTCTGTCTCAAAAGTTACGTTTTCTGTCTGAATTGAGCCCTACTGCCAATTTTAAGATGAACCTTGGTCTATCTCCTCAGGGAAAACTCGGACTTGAAAAACGAACGTCTTTTTGCGCTTTTCAGACCGTGGGGAACATGAATATGTCTTTCTTCGGCAAATGTCGAAACTTACGTTTTCTGGCTGAATTGAGCCCTATTGCCAATTCTGAGATACACTTCGGTCTAACATTTCAGGGAAAGGTCGTACTTGTAAATTGAATGTGTTATTGCTGTTTTCAGACCGTGGGAAACATGGATATCTGTTTCTTTTGCAAATGTGAGCTCTGTGTCAAAAGTTACGTTTTCTGGATGAATTGAGCCCTATTGCCAATTGTGAGATACACTTTGGTCTAACACTTCAGGGAAAGCTTCTACTTGAAAATTGAATGTGTTATTGCTCTTTTCACACCGTGGGAAAAAGGAATATGTGTTTCTTTTGCAAATGTGAGCTCTGTGTCAAAAGTTACGTTTTCTGGATGAATTGAGCACTATTGCCAATTGTGAGATACACTTTGGTCTAACTCCTCAGGGTGAGCTCGTACTTGAAAATTGATTGTGTTTTTGCGCTTTTCAGACCGTGGGGAACATGGATATGTTTTTCTTCTGCAAATGTCGAAAGTTACGTTTTCTGGCTGAATTGAGCCCTATTTCCAATTGTGAGATACACTTTGGTCTAACTCCTCAGGGAAAGCTTCTACTTGAAAATTGAATGTGTTATTGCTCTTTTCAGACCGTAGGAAAAAGGAATATGTGTTTCTTTTGCAAATGTGAGCTCTGTGTCAAAAGTTACGTTTTTTGGCTGAATTGAGCCCTATTGCCAATTGTGAGATACACTTTGGTCTAACACCTCAGGGAAAGGTCGTACTTGAAAATTGATTTTTTTTTGCCCCTTTCAGACTGTGGGGAACATGAATATGTCTTTCTTCTTCAAATGTCGAAAGTTACGTTTTCTGGCTGAATTGAGCCCTATTGCCAATTGTGAGATACACTTTGGTCTAACACTTCAGGGAAAGCTTCTACTTGAAAATTGAATGTGTTATTGCTCTTTTCAGACCGTGCGAAAAAGGAATATGTGTTTCTTTTGCAAATGTGAGCTCTGTGTCAAAAGTTACGTTTTCTGGATGAATTGAGCCCTATTGCCAATTGTGAGATACACTTTGGTCTAACTCCTCAGGGAAAGCTCGTACTTGGAAATTGATTGTGTTTTTGCGCTTTTCAGACGGTGGGGAACATGGATATGTGTTTCTTTTGCAAATCTGACCTCTGTCTCAAAAGTTACGTTTTCTGTCTGAATTGAGCCCTACTGCCAATTTTAAGATGAACTTTGGTCTATCTCCTCAGGGAAAACTCGGACTTGAAAAACGAATG
The DNA here is from genome assembly GCF_029215685.1 of Pituophis catenifer annectens. Classification (NCBI taxonomy): domain Eukaryota; kingdom Metazoa; phylum Chordata; class Lepidosauria; order Squamata; family Colubridae; genus Pituophis; species Pituophis catenifer. Next base: position 31,509 of record NW_027256998.1, on the reverse strand, counting down.
TCTTTTTGCGCTTTTCAGACCGTGGGGAACATGGATATGTGTTTCTTTTGCAAATCTGACCTCTGTGTCAAAAGTTACGTTTTCTGGATGAATTGAGCCCTATTGCCAATTGTGAGATACACTTTGGTCTATCACCTCAGGGAAAGGTCGTACTTGAAAATTGAATGTGTTTTTGCGCTTTTCAGACCGTGGGGAACATGGATATGTGTTTCTTGTGCAAATCTGACCTCTGTCTCAAAAGTTACGTTTTCTGTCTGAATTGACCCCTACTGCCAATTCTAAGATGAACCTTGGTCTATATCCTCAGAGAAAACTCGGACTTGAAAAACGAATGTCTTTTTGCACTTTTCAGACTGTGGGGAACATGAATATGTCTTTCTTCTGCAAATGTCGAAAGTTACGTTTTCTGGCTGAATTGAGCCCTATTGCCAATTCTGAGACCTACTTTGGTCTATCTCCTCAAGGAAAACTCGGACTTGAAATTTGAATGTGTTTTTGCCCCTTTCAGATCGTGGGGAACATGAATATGTGTTTCTTCTGCAAATCTGAGCTCTTTGTCAAAAGTTACGTTTTCTAGCTGAATTGAGCCCTATTGCCAATTCTGAGATACACTTTGGTCTAAAACTTCAGGGAAAGGTCGTACTTGAAAATTGAATGTGTTATTGCTCTTTTCAGACCGTGGGAAACATGGATATGTGTTTCTTTTGCAAATATCAGATCTGTGTCAAAAGTTAGGTTTTCTGGCTGAATTGAGCCCTACCGCCAATTGTGAGATACAGTTTGGTCTAACTCCTCAAGGAAAGCTCGTACTTGAAAATTGAATGTGTTATTGCTCTTTTCAGACCGTGGGAAACATGGATATGTGTTTCTTTTGCAAATGTGAGCTGTGTGTCAAAAGTTACGTTTCCTGGATGAATTGAGTACTATTGCCAATTGTGAGATTCAGTTCGGTCTAACTCCTCAAGGAAAGCTCGTACTTGAAAATTGAATAGGTTTTTTGCGCTTTTTAGACCGTGGGAAACAGGAATATGTGTTTCTTCTGCAAATCTGAGCTCTGTGTCAAAAGTTACGTTTTCTGTCTGAATTGAGCCCTCCTGCCAATTCTAAGATAAATCTTGGTCTATCTCCTCACGGAAAACTCGGACTTGAAATTTGAATGTGTTTTTGCCCCTTTCAGATCGTGGGGAACATGAATATGTGTTTCTTCTGCACATCTGAGCTCTGTGTCAATAGTTACGTTTTCTGGCTGAATTGAGCCCTATTGCCAATTCTGAGATTCACTTCGGTCTAACATTTCAGGGAAAGGTCGTACTTGTAAATTGAATGTGTTATTGCTGTTTTCAGACCGTGGGAAACATGGATATGTGTTTCTTTTGCAAATGTGAGCTCTGTGTCAAAAGTTACGTTTTCTCGATGAATTGAGCACTATTGCCAATTGTGAGATACCCTTTGGTCTAACTCCTCAGGGTGAGCTCGTACTTGAAAATTGATTGTTTTTTGCGCTTTTCAGACCGTGGGGAACATGGATATGTTTTTCTTCTGCAAATGTCGAAAGTTACGTTTTCTGGCTGAATTGAGCCCTATTTCCAATTGTGAGATACACTTTGGTCTAACACCTCAGGGAAAGGTCGTACTTGAAAATTGATTTTTTTTTTGCCCCTTTCAGACTGTGGGGAACATGAATATGTCTTTCTTCTGCAAATGTCGAAAGTTACGTTTTCTGGCTGAATTGAGCCCTATTGCCAATTGTGAGATACACTTTGGTCTAACTCCTCAGGGAAAGGTCGTACTTGAAAATTGAATGTGTTTTTGCGCTTTTCAGACCGTGGGGAAAATGAATATGTGTTTCTTCTGCAAATGTTAGCTTTTGTGTCAAAAGTTAGTTTTCTGGCTGAATTGAGCCCTATTGCCAATTCTGAGACCTACATTGGTCTATCTCCTCAAGTAAAACTCGTACTTGAAATTTGAATGTGTTTTTGCCCCTTTCAGATCGTGGGGAACATGAATATGTGTTTCTTCTGCACATCTGAGCTCTGTGTCAATAGTTACGTTTTCTGGCTGAATTGAGCCCTATTGCCAATTCTGAGATTCACTTCGGTCTAACATTTCAGGGAAAGGTCGTACTTGTAAATTGAATGTGTTATTGCTGTTTTCACACCGTGGGAAACATGGATATGTGTTTCTTTTGCAAATGTGAGCTCTTTGTCAAAAGTTACGTTTTCTGGATGAATTGAGCACTATTGCCAATTGTGAGATACACTTTGGTCTAACTCCTCAGGGTGAGCTCGTACTTGAAAATTGATTGTTTTTTGCGCTTTTCAGACCGTGGGGAACATGGATATGTTTTTCTTCTGCAAATGTCGAAAGTTACGTTTTCTGGCTGAATTGAGCCCTATTTCCAATTGTGAGATACACTTTGGTCTAACACCTCAGGGAAAGGTCGTACTTGAAAATTGATTTTTTTTTTGCCCCTTTCAGACTGTGGGGAACATGAATATGTCTTTCTTCTGCAAATGTCGAAAGTTACGTTTTCTGGCTGAATTGAGCCCTATTGCCAATTGTGAGATACACTTTGGTCTAACTCCTCAGGGAAAGGTCGTACTTGAAAATTGAATGTGTTTTTGCGTTTTTCAGACCGTGGGGAAAATGAATATGTGTTTCTTCTGCAAATGTTAGCTTTTGTGTCAAAAGTTAGTTTTCTGGCTGAATTGAGCCCTATTGCCAATTCTGAGACCTACATTGGTCTATCTCCTCAAGTAAAACTCGTACTTGAAATTTGAATGTGTTTTTGCCCCTTTCAGATCGTGGGGAACATGAATATGTGTTTCTTCTGCAAATCTGAGCTCTGTGTCAAAAGTTACGTTTTCTGGCTGAATTGAACCCTATTGCCAATTCTGAGATACACTTCGGTCTAATATTTCAGGGAAAGGTCGTACTTGTAAATTGAATGTGTTATTGCTGTTTTCAGACCGTGGGAAACATGGATATGTGTTTCTTTTGGAAATGTGAGCTCTGTGTCAAAAGTTACGTTTTCTGGATGAATTGAGCCCTATTGCCAATTGTGAGATACACTTTGGTCTAACACTTCAGGGAAAGCTTGTACTTGAAAATTGATTGTGTTATTGCTCTTTACAGACCGTGGGAAACATGGATATGTTTTTCTTCTGCATATGTCGAAAGTTACGTTTTCTGGCTGAATTGAGCCCTATTGCCAATTGTGAGATACACTTTGATCTAACTCCTCAGGGAAAGCTTGTACTTGAAAATTGATTGTGTTATTGCTCTTTTCAGACCGTGGGAAACATGGATATGTGTTTCTTTTGCAAATGTGAGCTGTGTGTCAAAAGTTACGTTTCCTGGATGAATTGAGTACTATTGCCAATTGTGAGATACAGTTCGGTCTAACTCCTCAAGGAGAGCTCGTACTTGAAAATTGAATATGTTTTTTGCGCTTTTTAGACCGTGGGAAACAGGAATATGTGTTTCTTCTGCAAATCTGAGCTCTGTGTCAAAAGTTACGTTTTCTGTCTGAATTGAGCCCTCCTGCCAATTCTAAGATAAATCTTGATCTATCTCCTCAAGGAAAACTCGTACTTGAAATTTGAATGTGATTTTGCTCCTTTCAGACCGTGGGAAACAGGAATATGTGTTTCTTCTGCAAATGTCGAAAGTTACGTTTTCTGTCTGAATTGAGTACTATTGCCAATTGTGAGAAACAGTTTGGTCTAATTCCTCAAGGAAAGCTCGTTCTTGAAAATTGAATGTGTTTTTTGCGCTTTTTAGACCGTGGGAATCAGGAATATGTGTTTCTTCTGAAAATCTGAGCTCTGTGTCAAAAGTTACGTTTTCTGTCTGAATTGAGCCCTCCTGCCAATTCTAAGATAAATCTTGGTCTATCTCCTCAAGGAAAAGTCGTACTTGAAATTTGAATGTGATTTTGCTCCTTTCAGACCGAGGGAAACAGGAATATGTGTTTCTTCTGCAAATCAAAAATTACGTTTTCTGTCTGAATTGAGCCCTCCTGCCAATTCTAAGATAAACCTTGGTCTATCTCCTCAAGGAAAACTCGGTCTTGAAAATTGAATGTCTTTTTGCACTTTTCAGACCGTGGGGAAAATGAATATGTGTTTCTTCTGCAAATGTCGAAAGTTATGTTTTCTGGCTGAATTGAGTCCTATTGCCAATTCTGAGACGTACTTTGGTCTATCACCTCAAGTAAAACTCGTACTTGAAATTTGAATGTGTTTTTGCCCCTTTCAGATCGTGGGAAACATGAATATGATTTTCTTCTGCAAATATCAGATCTGTGTCAAAAGTTCCGTTTTCTGGCTGAATTGAGCCCTATTGCCAATTGTGAGATACACTTTGGTCTAAATCCTCACGGTGAGCTCGTACTTGAAAATTGATTGTGTTTTTGCGCTTTTCAGACCGTGGGGAACATGGATATGTTTTTCTTCTGCAAATGTCGAAAGTTACGTTTTCTGGCTGAATTGAGCCCTATTGCCAATTCTGAGACCTACTTTGGTCTATCTCCTCAAGTAAAACTCGTACTTGAAATTTGAATGTGTTTTTGCCCCTTTCAGATCGTTGGGAACATGAATATGTGTTTCTTCTGCAAGTCTGAGCTCTGTGTCAAAAGTTACGTTTTCTGGATGAATTGAGCCCTATTGCCAATTGTGAGATACACTTTGGTCTAACACCTCAGGGAAAGGTCGTACTTGAAAATTGAATGTGTTTTTGCGCTTTTCAGACCGTGGGGAACATGGATATGTGTTTCTTTTGCAAATCTGACCTCTGTCTCAAAAGTTACGTTTTCTGTCTGAATTGACCCCTACTGCCAATTCTAAGATGAACCTTGGTCTATCTCCTCAGGGAAAACTCGGACTTGAAAAACGAATGACTTTTTGCACTTTTCAGACTGTGGGGAAAATGAATATGTCTTTCTTCTGCAAATGTCGAAAGTTACGTTTTCTGGCTGAATTGAGCCCTATTGCCAATTCTGAGACCTACTTTGGTCTATCTCCTCAAGGAAAACTCGGACTTGAAATTTGAATTTGTTTTTGCCCATTTCAGATCGTGGGGAACATGAATATGTGTTTCTTCTGCAAATCTGAGCTCTTTGTCAAAAGTTACGTTTTCTAGCTGAATTGAGCCCTATTGCCAATTGTGAGATACACTTTGGTCTAACTCCTCAGGGAAAGCTCGTACTTGAAAATTGATTGTGTTATTGCTCTTTTCAGACCGTGGGAAACATGGATATGTGTTTCTTCTGAAAATCTGAACTCTGTGTCAAAAGTTACGTTTTCTGTCTGAATTGAGCCCTACTGCCAATTCTAAGATAAACCTTGGTTTATCTCCTCAAGGAAAACTCGTACTTGAAATTTGAATGTCTTTTTGCGCTTTTCAGACCGTGGGGAACATGAATATGTCTTTCTTCTGCAAATGTCGAAAGTTACGTTTTCTGGCTGAATTGAGCCCTATTGCCAATTGTGAGATACACTTTGGTCTAACACCTCAGGGAAAGGTCGTACTTGAAAATTGAATGTGTTTTTGCGCTTTTCAGACCGTGGGGAAAATGAATATGTGTTTCTTCTGCAAATGTTAGCTTTTGTGTCAAAAGTTAGTTTTCTGGCTGAATTGAACCCTATTGCCAATTCTGAGACCTACATTGGTCTATCTCCTCAAGTAAAATTCGTACTTGAAATTTGAATGTGTTTTTGCCCCTTTCAGATCGTGGGGAACATGAATATGTGTTTCTTCTGCAAATCTGAGATCTGTGTCAAAAGTTACGTTTTCTGGCTGAATTGAGCCCTATTGCCAATTCTGAGATACACGTCGGTCTAACATTTCAGGGAAAGGTCGTACTTGTAAATTGAATGTGTTATTGCTGTTTTCAGACCGTGGGAAACATGGATATGTGTTTCTTTTGGAAATGTGAGCTCTGTGTCAAAAGTTACGTTTTCTGGATGAATTGAGCCCTATTGCCAATTGTGAGATACACTTTGGTCTAACTCCTCAGGGTGAGCTCGTACTTGAAAATTGATTGTTTTTTGCGCTTTTCAGACCGTGGGGAACATGGATATGTTTTTCTTCTGCAAATGTCGAAAGTTACGTTTTCTGGCTGAATTGAGCCCTATTTATAATTGTGAGATACACTTTGGTCTAACACCTCAGGGAAAGGTCGTACTTGAAAATTGATTTTTTTTTTGCCCCTTTCAGACTGTGGGGAACATGAATATGTCTTTCTTCTGCAAATGTCGAAAGTTACGTTTTCTGGCTGAATTGAGCCCTATTGCCAATTGTGAGATACACTTTGGTCTAACTCCTCAGGGAAAGGTCGTACTTGAAAATTGAATGTGTTTTTGCGTTTTTCAGACCGTGGGGAAAATGAATATGTGTTTCTTCTGCAAATGTTAGCTTTTGTGTCAAAAGTTAGTTTTCTGGCTGAATTGAGCCCTATTGCCAATTCTGAGACCTACATTGGTCTATCTCCTCAAGTAAAACTCGTACTTGAAATTTGAATGTGTTTTTGCCCCTTTCAGATCGTGGGGAACATGAATATGTGTTTCTTCTGCAAATCTGAGCTCTGTGTCAAAAGTTACGTTTTCTGGCTGAATTGAACCCTATTGCCAATTCTGAGATACACTTCGGTCTAATATTTCAGGGAAAGGTCGTACTTGTAAATTGAATGTGTTATTGCTGTTTTCAGACCGTGGGAAACATGGATATGTGTTTCTTTTGGAAATGTGAGCTCTGTGTCAAAAGTTACGTTTTCTGGATGAATTGAGCCCTATTGCCAATTGTGAGATACACTTTGGTCTAACACTTCAGGGAAAGCTTGTACTTGAAAATTGATTGTGTTATTGCTCTTTACAGACCGTGGGAAACATGGATATGTTTTTCTTCTGCATATGTCGAAAGTTACGTTTTCTGGCTGAATTGAGCCCTATTGCCAATTGTGAGATACACTTTGGTCTAACTCCTCAGGGAAAGCTTGTACTTGAAAATTGATTGTGTTATTGCTCTTTTCAGACCGTGGGAAACATGGATATGTGTTTCTTTTGCAAATGTGAGCTGTGTGTCAAAAGTTACGTTTCCTGGATGAATTGAGTACTATTGCCAATTGTGAGATACAGTTCGGTCTAACTCCTCAAGGAGAGCTCGTACTTGAAAATTGAATATGTTTTTTGCGCTTTTTAGACCGTGGGAAACAGGAATATGTGTTTCTTCTGCAAATCTGAGCTCTGTGTCAAAAGTTACGTTTTCTGTCTGAATTGAGCCCTCCTGCCAATTCTAAGATAAATCTTGATCTATCTCCTCAAGGAAAACTCGTACTTGAAATTTGAATGTGATTTTGCTCCTTTCAGACCGTGGGAAACAGGAATATGTGTTTCTTCTGCAAATGTCGAAAGTTACGTTTTCTGTCTGAATTGAGTACTATTGCCAATTGTGAGAAACAGTTTGGTCTAATTCCTCAAGGAAAGCTCGTTCTTGAAAATTGAATGTGTTTTTTGCGCTTTTTAGACCGTGGGAATCAGGAATATGTGTTTCTTCTGAAAATCTGAGCTCTGTGTCAAAAGTTACGTTTTCTGTCTGAATTGAGCCCTCCTGCCAATTCTAAGATAAATCTTGGTCTATCTCCTCAAGGAAAAGTCGTACTTGAAATTTGAATGTGATTTTGCTCCTTTCAGACCGAGGGAAACAGGAATATGTGTTTCTTCTGCAAATCAAAAATTACGTTTTCTGTCTGAATTGAGCCCTCCTGCCAATTCTAAGATAAACCTTGGTCTATCTCCTCAAGGAAAACTCGGTCTTGAAAATTGAATGTCTTTTTGCACTTTTCAGACCGTGGGGAAAATGAATATGTGTTTCTTCTGCAAATGTCGAAAGTTATGTTTTCTGGCTGAATTGAGTCCTATTGCCAATTCTGAGACGTACTTTGGTCTATCACCTCAAGTAAAACTCGTACTTGAAATTTGAATGTGTTTTTGCCCCTTTCAGATCGTGGGAAACATGAATATGATTTTCTTCTGCAAATATCAGATCTGTGTCAAAAGTTCCGTTTTCTGGCTGAATTGAGCCCTATTGCCAATTGTGAGATACACTTTGGTCTAAATCCTCACGGTGAGCTCGTACTTGAAAATTGATTGTGTTTTTGCGCTTTTCAGACCGTGGGGAACATGGATATGTTTTTCTTCTGCAAATGTCGAAAGTTACGTTTTCTGGCTGAATTGAGCCCTATTGCCAATTCTGAGACCTACTTTGGTCTATCTCCTCAAGTAAAACTCGTACTTGAAATTTGAATGTGTTTTTGCCCCTTTCAGATCGTTGGGAACATGAATATGTGTTTCTTCTGCAAGTCTGAGCTCTGTGTCAAAAGTTACGTTTTCTGGCTGAATTGAGCCCTATTGCCAATTGTGAGATACACTTTGGTCTAACACCTCAGGGAAAGGTCGTACTTGAAAATTGAATGTGTTTTTGCGCTTTTCAGACCGTGGGGAACATGGATATGTGTTTCTTTTGCAAATCTGACCTCTGTCTCAAAAGTTACGTTTTCTGTCTGAATTGACCCCTACTGCCAATTCTAAGATGAACCTTGGTCTATCTCCTCAGGGAAAACTCGGACTTGAAAAACGAATGACTTTTTGCACTTTTCAGACTGTGGGGAAAATGAATATGTCTTTCTTCTGCAAATGTCGAAAGTTACGTTTTCTGGCTGAATTGAGCCCTATTGCCAATTCTGAGACCTACTTTGGTCTATCTCCTCAAGGAAAACTCGGACTTGAAATTTGAATTTGTTTTTGCCCATTTCAGATCGTGGGGAACATGAATATGTGTTTCTTCTGCAAATCTGAGCTCTTTGTCAAAAGTTACGTTTTCTAGCTGAATTGAGCCCTATTGCCAATTGTGAGATACACTTTGGTCTAACTCCTCAGGGAAAGCTCGTACTTGAAAATTGATTGTGTTATTGCTCTTTTCAGACCGTGGGAAACATGGATATGTGTTTCTTCTGAAAATCTGAACTCTGTGTCAAAAGTTACGTTTTCTGTCTGAATTGAGCCCTACTGCCAATTCTAAGATAAACCTTGGTTTATCTCCTCAAGGAAAACTCGTACTTGAAATTTGAATGTCTTTTTGCGCTTTTCAGACCGTGGGGAACATGAATATGTCTTTCTTCTGCAAATGTCGAAAGTTACGTTTTCTGTCTGAATTGAGTACTATTGCCAATTGTGAGAAACAGTTTGGTCTAATTCCTCAAGGAAAGCTCGTTCTTGAAAATTGAATGTGTTTTTTGCGCTTTTTAGACCGTGGGAATCAGGAATATGTGTTTCTTCTGAAAATCTGAGCTCTGTGTCAAAAGTTACGTTTTCTGTCTGAATTGAGCCCTCCTGCCAATTCTAAGATAAATCTTGGTCTATCTCCTCAAGGAAAAGTCGTACTTGAAATTTGAATGTGATTTTGCTCCTTTCAGACCGAGGGAAACAGGAATATGTGTTTCTTCTGCAAATCAAAAATTACGTTTTCTGTCTGAATTGAGCCCTCCTGCCAATTCTAAGATAAACCTTGGTCTATCTCCTCAAGGAAAACTCGGTCTTGAAAATTGAATGTCTTTTTGCACTTTTCAGACCGTGGGGAAAATGAATATGTGTTTCTTCTGCAAATGTCGAAAGTTATGTTTTCTGGCTGAATTGAGTCCTATTGCCAATTCTGAGACGTACTTTGGTCTATCACCTCAAGTAAAACTCGTACTTGAAATTTGAATGTGTTTTTGCCCCTTTCAGATCGTGGGAAACATGAATATGATTTTCTTCTGCAAATATCAGATCTGTGTCAAAAGTTCCGTTTTCTGGCTGAATTGAGCCCTATTGCCAATTGTGAGATACACTTTGGTCTAAATCCTCACGGTGAGCTCGTACTTGAAAATTGATTGTGTTTTTGCGCTTTTCAGACCGTGGGGAACATGGATATGTTTTTCTTCTGCAAATGTCGAAAGTTACGTTTTCTGGCTGAATTGAGCCCTATTGCCAATTCTGAGACCTACTTTGGTCTATCTCCTCAAGTAAAACTCGTACTTGAAATTTGAATGTGTTTTTGCCCCTTTCAGATCGTTGGGAACATGAATATGTGTTTCTTCTGCAAGTCTGAGCTCTGTGTCAAAAGTTACGTTTTCTGGCTGAATTGAGCCCTATTGCCAATTGTGAGATACACTTTGGTCTAACACCTCAGGGAAAGGTCGTACTTGAAAATTGAATGTGTTTTTGCGCTTTTCAGACCGTGGGGAACATGGATATGTGTTTCTTTTGCAAATCTGACCTCTGTCTCAAAAGTTACGTTTTCTGTCTGAATTGACCCCTACTGCCAATTCTAAGATGAACCTTGGTCTATCTCCTCAGGGAAAACTCGGACTTGAAAAACGAATGACTTTTTGCACTTTTCAGACTGTGGGGAAAATGAATATGTCTTTCTTCTGCAAATGTCGAAAGTTACGTTTTCTGGCTGAATTGAGCCCTATTGCCAATTCTGAGACCTACTTTGGTCTATCTCCTCAAGGAAAACTCGGACTTGAAATTTGAATTTGTTTTTGCCCATTTCAGATCGTGGGGAACATGAATATGTGTTTCTTCTGCAAATCTGAGCTCTTTGTCAAAAGTTACGTTTTCTAGCTGAATTGAGCCCTATTGCCAATTGTGAGATACACTTTGGTCTAACTCCTCAGGGAAAGCTCGTACTTGAAAATTGATTGTGTTATTGCTCTTTTCAGACCGTGGGAAACATGGATATGTGTTTCTTCTGAAAATCTGAACTCTGTGTCAAAAGTTACGTTTTCTGTCTGAATTGAGCCCTACTGCCAATTCTAAGATAAACCTTGGTTTATCTCCTCAAGGAAAACTCGTACTTGAAATTTGAATGTCTTTTTGCGCTTTTCAGACCGTGGGGAACATGAATATGTCTTTCTTCTGCAAATGTCGAAAGTTACGTTTTCTGGCTGAATTGAGCCCTATTGCCAATTGTGAGATACACTTTGGTCTAACACCTCAGGGAAAGGTCGTACTTGAAAATTGAATGTGTTTTTGCGCTTTTCAGACCGTGGGGAAAATGAATATGTGTTTCTTCTGCAAATGTTAGCTTTTGTGTCAAAAGTTAGTTTTCTGGCTGAATTGAACCCTATTGCCAATTCTGAGACCTACATTGGTCTATCTCCTCAAGTAAAATTCGTACTTGAAATTTGAATGTGTTTTTGCCCCTTTCAGATCGTGGGGAACATGAATATGTGTTTCTTCTGCAAATCTGAGATCTGTGTCAAAAGTTACGTTTTCTGGCTGAATTGAGCCCTATTGCCAATTCTGAGATACACGTCGGTCTAACATTTCAGGGAAAGGTCGTACTTGTAAATTGAATGTGTTATTGCTGTTTTCAGACCGTGGGAAACATGGATATGTGTTTCTTTTGGAAATGTGAGCTCTGTGTCAAAAGTTACGTTTTCTGGATGAATTGAGCCCTATTGCCAATTGTGAGATACACTTTGGTCTAACACTTCAGGGAAAGCTTGTACTTGAAAATTGATTGTGTTATTGCTCTTTTCAGACCGTGGGAAACATGGATATGTTTTTCTTCTGCAAATGTCGAAAGTTACGTTTTCTGGCTGAATTGAGCCCTATTGCCAATTGTGAGATACACTTTGGTCTAACTCCTCAGGGAAAGCTTGTACTTGAAAATTGATTGTGTTATTCCTCTTTTCAGACCGTGGGAAACATGGATATGTGTTTCTTTTGCAAATGTGAGCTGTGTGTCAAAAGTTACGTTTCTTGGATGAATTGAGTACTATTGCCAATTGTGAGATACAGTTCGGTCTAACTCCTCAAGGAGAGCTCGTACTTGAAAATTGAATATGTTTTTTGCGCTTTTTACACCGTGGGAAACAGGAATATGTGTTTCTTCTGCAAATCTGAGCTCTGTGTCAAAAGTTACGTTTTCTGTCTGAATTGAGCCCTCCTTCCAATTCTAAGATAAATCTTGGTCTATCTCCTCAAGGAAAAGGCGTACTTGAAAGTTGAATGTGATTTTGCTCCTTTCAGACCGAGGGAAACAGGAATATGAGTTTCTTTTGCAAATATCAGATCTGTGTCAAAAGTTAGGTTTTCTGGCTGAATTGAGCCCTACTGCCAATTCTAAGATAAACCTTGGTTTATCTCCTCAAGGAAAACACGTACTTGAAATTTGAATGTCTTTTTGCGCTTTTCAGACCGTGGGAAACAGGAATATGTGTTTCTTCTGCAAATGTGAGCTCTTTGTCAAAAGTTACGTTTTCTGGATGAATTGAGCACTATTGCCAATTGTGAGATACACTTTGGTCTAACTCCTCAGGGTGACCTCGTACTTGAAAATTGATTGTGTTTTTGCGCTTTTCAGACCGTGGGGAACATGGATATGTTTTTCTTCTGCAAATGTCGAAAGTTACGTTTTCTGTCTGAATTGAGCCCTACTGCCAATTCTAAGATAAACCTTGGTTTATCTCCTCAAGGAAAACTCGTACTTGAAATTTGAATGTCTTTTTGCGCTTTTCAGACCGTGGGGAACATGAATATGTCTTTCTTCTGCAAATGTCGAAAGTTACGTTTTCTGGCTGAATTGAGCCCTATTGCCAATTGTGAGATAGACTTTGGTCTAACACCTCAGGGAAAGGTCGTACTTGAAAATTGAATGTGTTTTTGCGCTTTTCAGACCGTGGGGAAAATGAATATGTGTTTCTTCTGCAAATGTTAGCTTTTGTGTCAAAAGTTAGTTTTCTGGCTGAATTGAGCCCTATTGCCAATTCTGAGACCTACATTGGTCTATCTCCTCAAGTAAAACTCGTACTTGAAATTTGAATGTGTTTTTGCCCCTTTCAGATCGTGGGGAACATGAATATGTGTTTCTTCTGCAAATCTGAGCTCTGTGTCAAAAGTTACGTTTTCTGGCTGAATTGAGCCCTATTGCCAATTCTGAGATACACTTCGGTCTAACATTTCAGGGAAAGGTCGTACTTGTAAATTGAATGTGTTATTGCTGTTTTCAGACCGTGGGAAACATGGATATGTGTTTCTTTTGCAAATGTGAGCTCTGTGTCAAAAGTTACGTTTTCTGGATGAATTGAGCCCTATTGCCAATTGTGAGATACACTTTGGTCTAACACTTCAGGGAAAGCTTGTACTTGAAAATTGATTGTGTTATTGCTCTTTTCAGACCGTGGGAAACATGGATATGTTTTTCTTCTGCAAATGTCGAAAGTTACGTTTTCTGGCTGAATTGAGCCCTATTGCCAATTGTGAGATACACTTTGGTCTAACTCCTCAGGGAAAGCTTGTACTTGAAAATTGATTGTGTTATTCCTCTTTTCAGACCGTGGGGAACATGGATATGTGTTTCTTTTGCAAATCTGACCTCTGTCTCAAATGTTACGTTTTCTGTCTGAATTGACCCCTACTGCCAATTCTAAGATAAACCTTGGACTATCTCCTCAAGGAAAACTCGTACTTGAAATTTGAATGTGATTATGCTCCTTTAAGACCATGGGGAACATGAATATGTGTTTCTTCTGCAAGTCTGAGCTCTGTGTCTAAAGTTACGTTTTCTGGCTGAATTGAGCCCTATTGCCAATTGTGAGAAACAGTTTGGTCTAATTCCTCAAGGAAAGCTCGTTCTTGAAAATTGAATGTGTTTTTTGCGCTTTTTAGACCGTGGGAATCAGGAATATGTGTTTCTTCTGAAAATCTGAGCTCTGAGTCAAAAGTTACGTTTTCTGTCTGAATTGAGCCCTCCTGCCAATTCTAAGATAAATCTTGGTCTATCTCCTCAAGGAAAAGTCGTACTTGAAATTTGAATGTGATTTTGGTCCTTTCAGACCGAGGGAAACAGGAATATGTGTTTCTTCTGCAAATCAAAAGTTACGTTTTCTGTCTGAATTGAGCTCTACTGCCAATTCTAAGATAAACCTTGGTCTATCTCCTCACGGAAAACTCGGTCTTGAAAATTGAATGTCTTTTTGTGCTTTTCAGACCGTGGGGAAAATGAATATGTGTTTCTTCTGCAAATGTCGAAAGTTATGTTTTCTGGCTGAATTGAGCCCTATTGCCAATTGTGAGATACAGTTTGGTCTAACTCCTCAAGGAAAGCTCGTACTTGAAAATTGAATGTGTTTTTTGTGCTTTTTAGACCATGGGAAACAGGAATATGTGTTTCTTCTGCAAATCTGAGCTATGTGTCAAAAGTTACGTTTTCTGTCTTAATTGAGCCCTACTGCCAATTCTAAGATAAATCTTGGTCTATCTCCTCAAGGAAATGTCGTACTTGAAATTTGAATGTGATTTTGCTCCTTTCAGACCGTGGGAAACAGGAATATGTGTTTCTTCTGCAAATGTCGAAAGATACGTTTTCTGGCTGAATTGAGCCCTATTTCCAATTGTGAGATACACTTTGGTCTAACACCTCAGGGAAAGGTCGTACTTGAAAATTGATATTTTTTTGCCCCTTTCAGACTGTGGGGAACATGAATATGTCTTTCTTCTGCAAATGTCAAAAGTTACGTTTTCTGGCTGAATTGAGCCCTATTGCCAATTGTGAGATACACTTTGGTCTAACGCCTCAGGGAAAGCTCGTACTTGAAAATTGATTGTGTTATTGCTCTTTTCAGACCGTGGGAAACAAGGATATGTGTTTCTTCTGAAAATCTGAGCTCTGTGTCAAAAGTTACGTTTTCTGTCTGAATTGAGCCCTACTGCCAATTCTAAGATAAACCTTGGTTTATCTCCTCAAGGAAAACTCGTACTTGAAATTTGAATGTCTTTTTGCGCTTTTCAGACCGTGGGGAACATGAATATGTCTTTCTTCTGCAAATGTCGAAAGTTACGTTTTCTGGCTGAATTGAGCCCTCTTGCCAATTGTGAGATACACTTTGGTCTAACACCTCAGGGAAAGGTCGTACTTGAAAAATGAATGTGTTTTTGCGCTTTTCAGACCTTGGGGAACATGAATATGTGTTTCTTCTGCAAATGTTAGCTTTTGTGTCAAAAGTTAGTTTTCTGGCTGAATTGAGCCCTATTGCCAATTCTGAGACCTAATTTGGTATATCTCCTCAAGTAAAACTCGTACTTGAAATTTGAATGTGTTTTTGCCCCTTTCAGATCGTGGGGAACATGAATATGTGTTTCTTCTGCAAATCTGAGCTCTGTGTCAATAGTTACGTTTTCTGGCTGAATTGAGCCCTATTGCCAATTCTGAGATTCACTTCGGTCTAACATTTCAGGGAAAGGTCGTACTTGTAAATTGAATGTGTTATTGCTGTTTTCAGACCGTGGGAAACATGGATATGTGTTTCTTTTGCAAATGTGAGCTCTGTGTCAAAAGTTACGTTTTCTGGATGAATTGAGCACTATTGCCAATTGTGAGATACACTTTGGTCTAACTCCTCAGGGTGAGCTCGTACTTGAAAATTGATTGTTTTTTGCGCTTTTCAGACCGTGGGGAACATGGATATGTTTTTCTTCTGCAAATGTCGAAAGTTACGTTTTCTGGCTGAATTGAGTCCTATTTCCAATTGTGAGATACACTTTGGTCTAACACCTCAGGGAAAGGTCGTATTTGAAAATTGATTTTTTTTTTTGCCCCTTTCAGACTGTGGGGAACATGAATATGTCTTTCTTCTGCAAATGTCGAAAGTTACGTTTTCTGGCTGAATTGAGCCCTATTGCCAATTGTGAGATACACTTTGGTCTAACTCCTCAGGGAAAGGTCGTATTGAAAATTGAATGTGTTTTTGCGCTTTTCAGACCGTGGGGAAAATGAATATGTGTTTCTTCTGCAAATGTTAGCTTTTGTGTCAAAAGTTAGTTTTCTGGCTGAATTGAGCCCTATTGCCAATTCTGAGACCTACATTGGTCTATCTCCTCAAGTAAAACTCGTACTTGAAATTTGAATGTGTTTTTGCCCCTTTCAGATCGTGGGGAACATGAATATGTGTTTCTTCTGCAAATCTGAGCTCTGTGTCAAAAGTTACGTTTTCTGGCTGAATTGAGCCCTATTGCCAATTCTGAGATACACTTCGGTCTAACATTTCAGGGAAAGGTCGTACTTGTAAATTGAATGTGTTATTGCTGTTTTCAGACCGTGGGAAACATGGATATGTGTTTCTTTTGCAAATGTGAGCTCTGTGTCAAAAGTTACATTTTCTGGATGAATTGAGCCCTATTGCCAATTGTGAGATACACTTTGGTCTAACACTTCAGGGAAAGCTTGTACTTGAAAATTGATTGTGTTATTGCTCTTTACAGACCGTGGGAAACATGGATATGTCTTTCTTCTGCAAATGTCGAAAGTTACATTTTCTGGCTGAATTGAGCCCTATTGCCAATTGTGAGATAGACTTTGGTCTAACTCCTCAGGGAAAGGTCGTACTTGTAAATTGAATGTGTTATTGCTGTTTTTAGACCGTGGGAAACAGGAATATGTGTTTCTTCTGCAAATGTGAGCTCTGTGTCAAAAGTTACGTTTTCTGTCTGAATTGAGCCCTCCTGCCAATTCTAAGATAAATCTTGGTCTATCTCCTCAAGGAAAACTCGTACTTGAAATTTGAATGTGATTTTGCTCCTTTCAGACCGTGGGAAACAGGAATATGTGTTTCTTCTGCAAATGTTGAAAGTTACGTTTTCTGTCTGAATTGAGTACTATTGCCAATTGTGAGAAACAGTTTGGTCTAATTCCTCAAGGAAAGCTCGTTCTTGAAAATTGAATGTGTTTTTTGCGCTTTTTAGACCGTGGGAATCAGGAATATGTGTTTCTTCTGAAAATCTGAGCTCTGTGTCAAAAGTTACGTTTTCTGTCTGAATTGAGCCCTCCTGCCAATTCTAAGATAAATCTTGGTCTATCTCCTCAAGGAAAAGTCGTACTTGAAATTTGAATGTGATTTTGCTCCTTTCAGACCGAGGGAAACAGGAATATGTGTTTCTTCTGCAAATCAAAAGTTACGTTTTCTGTCTGAATTGAGCTCTACTGCCAATTCTAAGATAAACCTTGGTCTATCTCCTCAAGGAAAACTCGGTCTTGAAAATTGAATGTCTTTTTGCGCTTTTTAGACCGTGGGAATCAGGATTATGTGTTTCTTCTGAAAATCTGAGCTCTGTGTCGAAAGTTATGTTTTCTGGCTGAATTGAGCCCTATTGCCAATTCTGAGACCTACTTTGGTCTATCACCTCAAGTAAAACTCGTACTTGAAATTTGAATGTGTTTTTGCCCCTTTCAGATCGTGGGAAACATGAATATGATTTTCTTCTGCAAATATCAGATCTGTGTCAAAAGTTCCGTTTTTTGGCTGAATTGAGCCCTATTGCCAATTGTGAGATACACTTTGGTCTAATTCCTCAGGGTGAGCTCGTACTTGAAAATTGATTGTGTTTTTGCGCTTTTCAGACCGTGGGGAACATGGATATGTTTTTCTTCTGCAAATGTCGAAAGTTACGTTTTCTGGCTGAATTGAGCCCTATATCCAATTGTGAGATGCACTTTGGTCTAACACCTCAGGGAAAGGTCGTACTTGAAAATTGATTTTTTTTTTTTGCCCCTTTCAGACTGTGGGGAACATGAATATGTCTTTCTTCTGCAAATGTCGAAAGTTACATTTTCTGGCTGAATTGAGCCCTATTGCCAATTCTGAGATACACTTCGGTCTAACACTTCAGGGAAATCTTGTACCTGAAAATTGATTGTGTTATTGCTGTTTTCAGACCGTGGGAAACATGGATATGTGTTTCTTTTGCAAATGTGAGCTCTGTGTCAAAAGTTACTTTTTGTGGCTGAATTGAGCCCTATTGCCAATTGTGAGATACACTTTGGTCTAACTCCTCAGGGAAAGCTTGTACTTGAAAATTGATTGTGTTATTGCTCTTTTCAGACCGTGGGAAACATGGATATGTGTTTCTTTTGCAAATGTGAGCTGTGTGTCAAAAGTTACGTTTCCTGGATGAATTGAGTACTATTGCCAATTGTGAGATTCAGTTCGGTCTAACTCCTCAAGGAAAGCTCGTACTTGAAAATTGAATATGTTTTTTGCGCTTTTTAGACCGTGGGAAACAGGAATATGTGTTTCTTCTGCAAATCTGAGCTCTGTGTCAAAAGTTACGTTTTCTGTCTGAATTGAGCCCTCCTGCCAATTCTAAGATAAATCTTGGTCTATCTCCTCAAGGAAAACTCGTACTTGAAATTTGAATGTGATTTTGCTCCTTTCAGACCGTGGGAAACAGGAATATGTATTTCTTCTGCAAATCAAAAGTTACGTTTTGTGTCTGAATTGAGCTCTACTGCCAATTCTAAGATAAACCTTGGTCTATCTCCTCACGGAAAACTCGGACTTGAAAAACGAATGTCTTTTTGCGCTTTTCAGACCGTGGGGAACATGAATATGTCTTTCTTCTGCAAATGTCGAAAGTTACGTTTTCTAGCTGAATTGAGCCCTATTGCCAATTCTGAGATACACTTCGGTCTAACATTTCAGGGAAAGGTCGTACTTGTAAATTGAATGTGTTATTGCTGTTTTCAGACCGTGGGAAACATGGATATGTGTTTCTTTTGCAAATATGAGCTCTGTGTCAAAAGTTACGTTTTCTGGATGAATTGAGCCCTATTGCCAATTGTGAGATACACTTTGGTCTAACACTTCAGGGAAAGCTCCTACTTGAAAATTGAATGTGTTATTGCTCTTTTCAAACCATGGGAAAAAGGAATATGTGTTTCTTTTGCAAATGTGAGCTCTGTGTCAAAAGTTACGTTTTCTGGATGAATTGACCGTACTTGAAAATTGATTTTTTTTTGCCCCTTTCAGACTGTGGAGAACATGAATATGTCTTTCTTCTGCAAATGTCGAAAGTTACGTTTTCTGGCTGAATTGAGCCCTATTGCCAATTGTGAGATACACTTTGGTCTAACTCCTCAGGGAAAGCTCGTACTTGAAAATTGATTGTGTTATTGCTCTTTTCAGACCGTGGGAAACATGGATATGTGTTTCTTCTGAAAATCTGAAAATCTATTGCCAATTCTGAGATACACTTCGGTCTAACACTTCAGGGAAATCTTGTACTTGAAAATTGATTGTGTTATTGCTCTTTTCAGACCGTGGGAAACATGGATATGTTTTTCTTCTGCAAATGTCGAAAGTTACGTTTTCTGGCTGAATTGAGCCCTATTGCCAATTGTGAGATACACTTTGGTCTAACACCTCAGGGAAAGGTCGTACTTGAAAATTGAATGTGTTATTCCTCTTTTCAGACCGTGGGAAACATGGATATGTGTTTCTTTTGCAAATGTGAGCTGTGTGTCAAAAGTTACGTTTCCTGGATGAATTGAGTACTATTGCCAATTGTGAGATACAGTTCGGTCTAACTCCTCAAGGAAAGCTCGTACTTGAAAATTGAATATGTTTTTTGCGCTTTTTAGACCGTGGGAAACAGGAATATGTGTTTCTTCTGCAAATGTGAGCTCTGTGTCAAAAGTTACGTTTTCTGGATGAATTGAGCACTATTGCCAATTGTGAGATCCACTTTGGTCTAACTCCTCAGGGTGAGCTCGTACTTGAAAATTGATAGTGTTTTTGCGCTTTTCAGACCGTGGGGAACATGGATATGTTTTTCTTCTGCAAATGTCGAAAGTTCCGTTTTCTGTCTGAATTGAGCCCTATTTCCAATTATGAGATACACTTTGGTCTAACTCCTCAGGGAAAGCTCGTACTTGAAAATTGATTGTGTTATTGCTCTTTTCAGACCGTGGGAAACATGGATATGTGTTTCTTCTGACAATCAGAAAATCTATTGCCAATTGTGAGATAGACTTCGGTCTAACTCCTCAGGGAAAGGTCGTACTTGTAAATTGAATGTGTTATTGCTGTATTCAGACCGTGGGAAACATGGATATGTGTTTCTTTTGCAAATGTGAGCTCTGTGTCAAAAGTTACGTTTTCTGGATGAATTGAGCCCTATTGCCAATTGTGAGATACACTTTGGTCTAACACTTCAGGGAAAGCTTGTACTTGAAAATTGATTGTGTTATTGCTCTTTTCAGACCGTGGGAAACATGGATATGTTTTTCTTCTGCAAATGTCGAAAGTTACTTTTTGTGGCTGAATTGAGCCCTATTGCCAATTGTGAGATACACTTTGGTCTAACTCCTCAGGGAAAGCTTGTACTTGAAAATTGATTGTGTTATTGCTCTTTTCAGACCGTGGGAAACATGGATATGTGTTTCTTTTGCAAATGTGAGCTGTGTGTCAAAAGTTACGTTTCCTGGATGAATTGAGTACTATTGCCAATTGTGAGATTCAGTTCGGTCTAACTCCTCAAGGAAAGCTCGTACTTGAAAATTGAATATGTTTTTTGCGCTTTTTAGACCGTGGGAAACAGGAATATGTGTTTCTTCTGCAAATCTGAGCTCTGTGTCAAAAGTTACGTTTTCTGTCTGAATTGAGCCCTCCTGCCAATTCTAAGATAAATCTTGGTCTATCTCCTCAAGGAAAACTCGTACTTGAAATTTGAATGTGATTTTGCTCCTTTCAGACCGTGGGAAACAGGAATATGTGTTTCTTCTGCAAATCAAACGTTACGTTTTGTGTCTGAATTTAGCTCTACTGCCAATTCTAAGATAAACCTTGGTCTATCTCCTCACGGAAAACTCGGACTTGAAAAACGAATGTCTTTTTGCGCTTTTCAGACCGTGGGGAACATGAATATGTCTTTCTTCTGCAAATGTCGAAAGTTACGTTTTCTGGCTGAATTGAGCCCTATTGCCAATTCTGAGATACACTTCGGTCTAACATTTCAGGGAAAGGTCGTACTTGTAAATTGAATGTGTTATTGCTGTTTTCAGACCGTGGGAAACATGGATATGTGTTTCTTTTGCAAATATGAGCTCTGTGTCAAAAGTTACGTTTTCTGGATGAATTGAGCCCTATTGCCAATTGTGAGATACACTTTGGTCTAACACTTCAGGGAAAGCTCCTACTTGAAAATTGAATGTGTTATTGCTCTTTTCAAACAGTGGGAAAAAGGAATATGTGTTTCTTTTGCAAATGTGAGCTCTGTGTCAAAAGTTACGTTTTCTGGATGAATTGAGCACTATTGCCAATTGTGAGATACACTTTGGTCTAACTCCTCAGGGTGAGCTCGTACTGGAAAATTGATTGTGTTTTTGCGCTTTTCAGACCGTGGGGAACATGGATATGTTTTTCTTCTGCAAATGTCGAAAGTTACGTTTTCTAGCTGAATTGAGCCCTATTTCCAATTGTGAGATACACTTTGGTCTAACACCTCAGGGAAAGGTCGTACTTGAAAATTGATTTTTTTTTGCCCCTTTCAGACTGTGGGGAACATGAATATGTCTTTCTTCTGCAAATTTCGAAAGTTACGTTTTCTGGCTGAATTGAGCCCTATTGCCAATTGTGAGATACACTTTGGTCTAACTCCTCAGGGAAAGCTCGTACTTGAAAATTGATTGTGTTATTGCTCTTTTCAGACCGTGGGAAACATGGATATGTGTTTCTTCTGAAAATCTGAGCTCTGTGTCAAAAGTTACGTTTTCTGTCTGAATTGAGCCCTACTGCCAATTCTAACATAAACCTTGGTTTATCTCCTCAAGGAAAACTCGTACTTGAAATTTGAATGTCTTTTTGCGCTTTTCAGACAGTGGGGAACATGAATATGTCTTTCTTCTGCAAATGTCGAAAGTTACGTTTTCTGGCTGAATTGAGCCCTATTGCCAATTGTGAGATACACTTTGGTCTAACACCTCAGGGAAAGATCGTACTTGAAAATTGAATGTGTTTTTGCGCTTTTCAGACCGTGGGGAAAATGAATATGTGTTTCTTCTGCAAATGTTAGCTTTTGTGTCAAAAGTTAGTTTTCTGGCTGAATTGAGCCCTATTGCCAATTCTGAGACCTACATTGGTCTATCTCCTCAAGTAAAACTCGTACTTGAAATTTGAATGTGTTTTTGCCCCTTTCAGATCGTGGGGAACATGAATATGTGTTTCTTCTGCAAATCTGAGCTCTGTGTCAAAAGTTACGTTTTCTGGCTGAATTGAGCCCTATTGCCAATTCTGAGATACACTTCGGTCTAACATTTCAGGGAAAGGTCGTACTTGTAAATTGAATGTGTTATTGCTGTTTTCAGACCGTGGGAAACATGGATATGTGTTTCTTTTGCAAATGTGAGCTCTGTGTCAAAAGTTACGTTTTCTGGATGAATTGAGCCCTATTGCCAATTGTGAGATACACTTTGGTCTAACACTTCAGGGAAATCTTGTACTTGAAAATTGATTGTGTTATTGCTCTTTTCAGACCGTGGGAAACATGGATATGTTTTTCTTCTAAAATGTCGAAAGTTACGTTTTCTGGCTGAATTGAGCCCTATTGCCAATTGTGAGATACACTTTGGTCTAATTCCTCAGGGAAAGCTTGTACTTGAAAATTGATTGTGTTATTCCTCTTTTCAGACCGTGGGAAACATGGATATGTGTTTCTTTTGCAAATGTGAGCTGTGTGTCAAAAGTTACGTTTCCTGGATGAATTGAGTACTATTGCCAATTGTGAGATACAGTTCGGTCTAATTCCTCAAGGAAAGCTCGTACTTGAAAATTGAATATGTTTTTTGCGCTTTTTAGACCGTGGGAACCAGGAATATGTGTTTCTTCTGCAAATGTGAGCTCTGTGTCAAAAGTTACGTTTTCTGGATGAATTGAGCACTATTGCCAATTGTGAGATCCACTTTGGTCTAACTCCTCAGGGTGAGCTCGTACTTGAAAATTGATAGTGTTTTTGCGCTTTTCAGACCGTGGGGAACATGGATATGTTTTTCTTCTGCAAATGTCGAAAGTTACGTTTTCTGGCTGAATTGAGCCCTATTTCCAATTGTGAGATACACTTTGGTCTAACTCCTCAGGGTGAGCTCGTACTTGAAAATTGATTGTGTTTTTGCGTTTTTCAGACCGTGGGGAACATGGATATGTTTTTCTTCTGCAAATGTCGAAAGTTACGTTTTTTGGCTGAATTGAGCCCTATTTCCAATTGTGAGATACACTTTGGTCTAACACCTCAGGGAAAGGTCGTACTTGAAAATTGAATGTGTTTTTGCGCTTTTCAGACCGTGGGGAAAATGAATATGTGTTTCTTCTGCAAATCTGAGCTCTGTGTCAAAAGTTACGTTTTCTGGCTGAATTGAGCCCTATTGCCAATTCTGAGACCTACATTGGTCTATCTCCTCAAGTAAAACTCGTACTTGAAATTTGAATGTGTTTTTGCCCCTTTCAGATCGTGGGGAACATGAATATGTGTTTCTTCTGCAAATCTGAGCTCTGTGTCAAAAGTTACGTTTTCTGGCTGAATTGAGCCCTATTGCCAATTCTGAGATACACTTCGGTCTAACATTTCAGGGAAAGGTCGTACTTGTAAATTGAATGTGTTATTGCTGTTTTCAGACCGTGGGAAACATGGATATGTGTTTCTTTTGCAAATGTGAGCTCTGTGTCAAAAGTTACGTTTTCTGGATGAATTGAGCCCTATTGCCAATTGTGAGATACACTTTGGTCTAACACTTCAGGGAAAGCTTGTACTTGAAAATTGATTGTGTTATTGCTCTTTTCAGACCGTGGGAAACATGGATATGTGTTTCTTCTGCAAATGTTAGCTTTTGTGTTAAAAGTTAGTTTTCTGGCTGAATTGAGCCTTATTGCCAATTCTGAGACCTACTTTGATCTATCTGTTCAAGGAAAACTCGTACTTGAAATTTGAATGTGTTTTTGCCCTGTTCAGATCGTGGCGAACATGAATATGTGTTTCTTCTGCAAATCTGAGCTCTTTGTCAAAAGTTCCGTTTTCTGGCTGAATGGAGCCCTACTGTAATTCTGAGATAAACCTTGGTCTATCTCCTCAGGGAAAACTCGGACTTGAAATTTGAATGTGTTTTTGCCCCTTTCAGATCGTGGGGAACATGAATATATGTTTCTTCTGCAAATCTGAGCTCTGTGTCAAAAGTTATGTTTTCTGTCTGAATTGAGCCCTACTGCCAATTCTAAGATAAACCTTGGTCTATCTCCTCAAGGAAAACTCGTACTTGAAAATTGAATGTGATTTTGCTCCTTTCAGACCGTGGGGAACATGAATATGTGTTTCTTCTGCAAGTCTGAGCTCTGTGTCAAAAGTTACGTTTTCTGGCTGAATTGAGCCCTATTGCCAATTGTGAGATACACTTTGGTCTAACTCCTCAAGGAAAGCTCGTACTTGGAAATTGATTGTGTTTTTGCGCTTTTCAGACCGTGGGGAACATGGATATGTGTTTCTTTTGCAAATCTGAGCTCTGTGTCAAAAGTTATGTTTTCTGTCTGAATTGAGCCCTACTGCCAATTCTAAGATAAACCTTGGACTATCTCCTCAAGGAAAACTCGTACTTGAAATTTGAATGTGATTATGCTCCTTTAAGACCATGGGGAACATGAATATGTGTTTCTTCTGCAAGTCTGAGCTCTGTGTCTAAAGTTACGTTTTCTGGCTGAATTGAGCCCTATTGCCAATTGTGAGAAACAGTTTGGTCTAATTCCTCAAGGAAAGCTCGTTCTTGAAAATTGAATGTGTTTTTTGCGCTTTTTAGACCGTGGGAATCAGGAATATGTGTTTCTTCTGAAAATCTGAGCTCTGAGTCAAAAGTTACGTTTTCTGTCTGAATTGAGCCCTCCTGCCAATTCTAAGATAAATCTTGGTCTATCTCCTCAAGGAAAAGTCGTACTTGAAATTTGAATGTGATTTTGGTCCTTTCAGACCGAGGGAAACAGGAATATGTGTTTCTTCTGCAAATCAAAAGTTACGTTTTCTGTCTGAATTGAGCTCTACTGCCAATTCTAAGATAAACCTTGGTCTATCTCCTCACGGAAAACTCGGTCTTGAAAATTGAATGTCTTTTTGTGCTTTTCAGACCGTGGGGAAAATGAATATGTGTTTCTTCTGCAAATGTCGAAAGTTATGTTTTCTGGCTGAATTGAGCCCTATTGCCAATTGTGAGATACAGTTTGGTCTAACTCCTCAAGGAAAGCTCGTACTTGAAAATTGAATGTGTTTTTTGTGCTTTTTAGACCATGGGAAACAGGAATATGTGTTTCTTCTGCAAATCTGAGCTATGTGTCAAAAGTTACGTTTTCTGTCTTAATTGAGCCCTACTGCCAATTCTAAGATAAATCTTGGTCTATCTCCTCAAGGAAATGTCGTACTTGAAATTTGAATGTGATTTTGCTCCTTTCAGACCGTGGGAAACAGGAATATGTGTTTCTTCTGCAAATGTCGAAAGATACGTTTTCTGGCTGAATTGAGCCCTATTTCCAATTGTGAGATACACTTTGGTCTAACACCTCAGGGAAAGGTCGTACTTGAAAATTGATATTTTTTTGCCCCTTTCAGACTGTGGGGAACATGAATATGTCTTTCTTCTGCAAATGTCAAAAGTTACGTTTTCTGGCTGAATTGAGCCCTATTGCCAATTGTGAGATACACTTTGGTCTAACGCCTCAGGGAAAGCTCGTACTTGAAAATTGATTGTGTTATTGCTCTTTTCAGACCGTGGGAAACAAGGATATGTGTTTCTTCTGAAAATCTGAGCTCTGTGTCAAAAGTTACGTTTTCTGTCTGAATTGAGCCCTACTGCCAATTCTAAGATAAACCTTGGTTTATCTCCTCAAGG
Source organism: Pituophis catenifer annectens (assembly GCF_029215685.1). NCBI lineage: Eukaryota > Metazoa > Chordata > Lepidosauria > Squamata > Colubridae > Pituophis > Pituophis catenifer. The sequence goes on along the minus strand of NW_027256998.1, from coordinate 5,772 downwards.
AAAACTCGTACTTGAAATTTGAATGTCTTTTTGCGCTTTTCAGACCGTGGGGAACATGAATATGTCTTTCTTCTGCAAATGTCGAAAGTTACGTTTTCTGGCTGAATTGAGCCCTCTTGCCAATTGTGAGATACACTTTGGTCTAACACCTCAGGGAAAGGTCGTACTTGAAAAATGAATGTGTTTTTGCGCTTTTCAGACCTTGGGGAACATGAATATGTGTTTCTTCTGCAAATGTTAGCTTTTGTGTCAAAAGTTAGTTTTCTGGCTGAATTGAGCCCTATTGCCAATTCTGAGACCTAATTTGGTATATCTCCTCAAGTAAAACTCGTACTTGAAATTTGAATGTGTTTTTGCCCCTTTCAGATCGTGGGGAACATGAATATGTGTTTCTTCTGCAAATCTGAGCTCTGTGTCAATAGTTACGTTTTCTGGCTGAATTGAGCCCTATTGCCAATTCTGAGATTCACTTCGGTCTAACATTTCAGGGAAAGGTCGTACTTGTAAATTGAATGTGTTATTGCTGTTTTCAGACCGTGGGAAACATGGATATGTGTTTCTTTTGCAAATGTGAGCTCTGTGTCAAAAGTTACGTTTTCTGGATGAATTGAGCACTATTGCCAATTGTGAGATACACTTTGGTCTAACTCCTCAGGGTGAGCTCGTACTTGAAAATTGATTGTTTTTTGCGCTTTTCAGACCGTGGGGAACATGGATATGTTTTTCTTCTGCAAATGTCGAAAGTTACGTTTTCTGGCTGAATTGAGTCCTATTTCCAATTGTGAGATACACTTTGGTCTAACACCTCAGGGAAAGGTCGTATTTGAAAATTGATTTTTTTTTTTTGCCCCTTTCAGACTGTGGGGAACATGAATATGTCTTTCTTCTGCAAATGTCGAAAGTTACGTTTTCTGGCTGAATTGAGCCCTATTGCCAATTGTGAGATACACTTTGGTCTAACTCCTCAGGGAAAGGTCGTATTGAAAATTGAATGTGTTTTTGCGCTTTTCAGACCGTGGGGAAAATGAATATGTGTTTCTTCTGCAAATGTTAGCTTTTGTGTCAAAAGTTAGTTTTCTGGCTGAATTGAGCCCTATTGCCAATTCTGAGACCTACATTGGTCTATCTCCTCAAGTAAAACTCGTACTTGAAATTTGAATGTGTTTTTGCCCCTTTCAGATCGTGGGGAACATGAATATGTGTTTCTTCTGCAAATCTGAGCTCTGTGTCAAAAGTTACGTTTTCTGGCTGAATTGAGCCCTATTGCCAATTCTGAGATACACTTCGGTCTAACATTTCAGGGAAAGGTCGTACTTGTAAATTGAATGTGTTATTGCTGTTTTCAGACCGTGGGAAACATGGATATGTGTTTCTTTTGCAAATGTGAGCTCTGTGTCAAAAGTTACATTTTCTGGATGAATTGAGCCCTATTGCCAATTGTGAGATACACTTTGGTCTAACACTTCAGGGAAAGCTTGTACTTGAAATTGATTGTGTTATTGCTCTTTACAGACCGTGGGAAACATGGATATGTCTTTCTTCTGCAAATGTCGAAAGTTACATTTTCTGGCTGAATTGAGCCCTATTGCCAATTGTGAGATAGACTTTGGTCTAACTCCTCAGGGAAAGGTCGTACTTGTAAATTGAATGTGTTATTGCTGTTTTTAGACCGTGGGAAACAGGAATATGTGTTTCTTCTGCAAATGTGAGCTCTGTGTCAAAAGTTACGTTTTCTGTCTGAATTGAGCCCTCCTGCCAATTCTAAGATAAATCTTGGTCTATCTCCTCAAGGAAAACTCGTACTTGAAATTTGAATGTGATTTTGCTCCTTTCAGACCGTGGGAAACAGGAATATGTGTTTCTTCTGCAAATGTTGAAAGTTACGTTTTCTGTCTGAATTGAGTACTATTGCCAATTGTGAGAAACAGTTTGGTCTAATTCCTCAAGGAAAGCTCGTTCTTGAAAATTGAATGTGTTTTTTGCGCTTTTTAGACCGTGGGAATCAGGAATATGTGTTTCTTCTGAAAATCTGAGCTCTGTGTCAAAAGTTACGTTTTCTGTCTGAATTGAGCCCTCCTGCCAATTCTAAGATAAATCTTGGTCTATCTCCTCAAGGAAAAGTCGTACTTGAAATTTGAATGTGATTTTGCTCCTTTCAGACCGAGGGAAACAGGAATATGTGTTTCTTCTGCAAATCAAAAGTTACGTTTTCTGTCTGAATTGAGCTCTACTGCCAATTCTAAGATAAACCTTGGTCTATCTCCTCAAGGAAAACTCGGTCTTGAAAATTGAATGTCTTTTTGCGCTTTTTAGACCGTGGGAATCAGGATTATGTGTTTCTTCTGAAAATCTGAGCTCTGTGTCGAAAGTTATGTTTTCTGGCTGAATTGAGCCCTATTGCCAATTCTGAGACCTACTTTGGTCTATCACCTCAAGTAAAACTCGTACTTGAAATTTGAATGTGTTTTTGCCCCTTTCAGATCGTGGGAAACATGAATATGATTTTCTTCTGCAAATATCAGATCTGTGTCAAAAGTTCCGTTTTTTGGCTGAATTGAGCCCTATTGCCAATTGTGAGATACACTTTGGTCTAATTCCTCAGGGTGAGCTCGTACTTGAAAATTGATTGTGTTTTTGCGCTTTTCAGACCGTGGGGAACATGGATATGTTTTTCTTCTGCAAATGTCGAAAGTTACGTTTTCTGGCTGAATTGAGCCCTATATCCAATTGTGAGATGCACTTTGGTCTAACACCTCAGGGAAAGGTCGTACTTGAAAATTGATTTTTTTTTTTGCCCCTTTCAGACTGTGGGGAACATGAATATGTCTTTCTTCTGCAAATGTCGAAAGTTACATTTTCTGGCTGAATTGAGCCCTATTGCCAATTCTGAGATACACTTCGGTCTAACACTTCAGGGAAATCTTGTACCTGAAAATTGATTGTGTTATTGCTGTTTTCAGACCGTGGGAAACATGGATATGTGTTTCTTTTGCAAATGTGAGCTCTGTGTCAAAAGTTACTTTTTGTGGCTGAATTGAGCCCTATTGCCAATTGTGAGATACACTTTGGTCTAACTCCTCAGGGAAAGCTTGTACTTGAAAATTGATTGTGTTATTGCTCTTTTCAGACCGTGGGAAACATGGATATGTGTTTCTTTTGCAAATGTGAGCTGTGTGTCAAAAGTTACGTTTCCTGGATGAATTGAGTACTATTGCCAATTGTGAGATTCAGTTCGGTCTAACTCCTCAAGGAAAGCTCGTACTTGAAAATTGAATATGTTTTTTGCGCTTTTTAGACCGTGGGAAACAGGAATATGTGTTTCTTCTGCAAATCTGAGCTCTGTGTCAAAAGTTACGTTTTCTGTCTGAATTGAGCCCTCCTGCCAATTCTAAGATAAATCTTGGTCTATCTCCTCAAGGAAAACTCGTACTTGAAATTTGAATGTGATTTTGCTCCTTTCAGACCGTGGGAAACAGGAATATGTATTTCTTCTGCAAATCAAAAGTTACGTTTTGTGTCTGAATTGAGCTCTACTGCCAATTCTAAGATAAACCTTGGTCTATCTCCTCACGGAAAACTCGGACTTGAAAAACGAATGTCTTTTTGCGCTTTTCAGACCGTGGGGAACATGAATATGTCTTTCTTCTGCAAATGTCGAAAGTTACGTTTTCTAGCTGAATTGAGCCCTATTGCCAATTCTGAGATACACTTCGGTCTAACATTTCAGGGAAAGGTCGTACTTGTAAATTGAATGTGTTATTGCTGTTTTCAGACCGTGGGAAACATGGATATGTGTTTCTTTTGCAAATATGAGCTCTGTGTCAAAAGTTACGTTTTCTGGATGAATTGAGCCCTATTGCCAATTGTGAGATACACTTTGGTCTAACACTTCAGGGAAAGCTCCTACTTGAAAATTGAATGTGTTATTGCTCTTTTCAAACCATGGGAAAAAGGAATATGTGTTTCTTTTGCAAATGTGAGCTCTGTGTCAAAAGTTACGTTTTCTGGATGAATTGACCGTACTTGAAAATTGATTTTTTTTTGCCCCTTTCAGACTGTGGAGAACATGAATATGTCTTTCTTCTGCAAATGTCGAAAGTTACGTTTTCTGGCTGAATTGAGCCCTATTGCCAATTGTGAGATACACTTTGGTCTAACTCCTCAGGGAAAGCTCGTACTTGAAAATTGATTGTGTTATTGCTCTTTTCAGACCGTGGGAAACATGGATATGTGTTTCTTCTGAAAATCTGAAAATCTATTGCCAATTCTGAGATACACTTCGGTCTAACACTTCAGGGAAATCTTGTACTTGAAAATTGATTGTGTTATTGCTCTTTTCAGACCGTGGGAAACATGGATATGTTTTTCTTCTGCAAATGTCGAAAGTTACGTTTTCTGGCTGAATTGAGCCCTATTGCCAATTGTGAGATACACTTTGGTCTAACACCTCAGGGAAAGGTCGTACTTGAAAATTGAATGTGTTATTCCTCTTTTCAGACCGTGGGAAACATGGATATGTGTTTCTTTTGCAAATGTGAGCTGTGTGTCAAAAGTTACGTTTCCTGGATGAATTGAGTACTATTGCCAATTGTGAGATACAGTTCGGTCTAACTCCTCAAGGAAAGCTCGTACTTGAAAATTGAATATGTTTTTTGCGCTTTTTAGACCGTGGGAAACAGGAATATGTGTTTCTTCTGCAAATGTGAGCTCTGTGTCAAAAGTTACGTTTTCTGGATGAATTGAGCACTATTGCCAATTGTGAGATCCACTTTGGTCTAACTCCTCAGGGTGAGCTCGTACTTGAAAATTGATAGTGTTTTTGCGCTTTTCAGACCGTGGGGAACATGGATATGTTTTTCTTCTGCAAATGTCGAAAGTTCCGTTTTCTGTCTGAATTGAGCCCTATTTCCAATTATGAGATACACTTTGGTCTAACTCCTCAGGGAAAGCTCGTACTTGAAAATTGATTGTGTTATTGCTCTTTTCAGACCGTGGGAAACATGGATATGTGTTTCTTCTGACAATCAGAAAATCTATTGCCAATTGTGAGATAGACTTCGGTCTAACTCCTCAGGGAAAGGTCGTACTTGTAAATTGAATGTGTTATTGCTGTTTTCAGACCGTGGGAAACATGGATATGTGTTTCTTTTGCAAATGTGAGCTCTGTGTCAAAAGTTACGTTTTCTGGATGAATTGAGCCCTATTGCCAATTGTGAGATACACTTTGGTCTAACACTTCAGGGAAAGCTTGTACTTGAAAATTGATTGTGTTATTGCTCTTTTCAGACCGTGGGAAACATGGATATGTTTTTCTTCTGCAAATGTCGAAAGTTACTTTTTGTGGCTGAATTGAGCCCTATTGCCAATTGTGAGATACACTTTGGTCTAACTCCTCAGGGAAAGCTTGTACTTGAAAATTGATTGTGTTATTGCTCTTTTCAGACCGTGGGAAACATGGATATGTGTTTCTTTTGCAAATGTGAGCTGTGTGTCAAAAGTTACGTTTCCTGGATGAATTGAGTACTATTGCCAATTGTGAGATTCAGTTCGGTCTAACTCCTCAAGGAAAGCTCGTACTTGAAAATTGAATATGTTTTTTGCGCTTTTTAGACCTTGGGAAACAGGAATATGTGTTTCTTCTGCAAATCTGAGCTCTGTGTCAAAAGTTACGTTTTCTGTCTGAATTGAGCCCTCCTGCCAATTCTAAGATAAATCTTGGTCTATCTCCTCAAGGAAAACTCGTACTTGAAATTTGAATGTGATTTTGCTCCT
>NW_027256997.1:0-92372 GCF_029215685.1 Pituophis catenifer annectens | reverse complement strand
AGATTCACTTTGGTCTAACTCCTCAGGGAAAGCTCGTACTTGAAAATTATAGATGGTTTTGTACTTTTCAGACCGTGAGGAGTATGAATATGTGTTTCTTCTGCAAATCTGAGCTCTGTGTCAAAAGTTTTGTTTTCTGGCTGAATTGAGCCCTACTGCCAATACTGAGATGCACTTTGGTCTAACTCCTCCGGGGAAGCTCGTAGTTGAAAATTGAAGGCGTTTTTGTGCTTTTCAGACGGTGAGGAGCATGAATATGTGTTTCTTCTGCAAATCTGAGCTCTGGGTCAAAAGTTTCGTTTTCTGGCTGAATTGAGCCCTACTGCCCATTCTGAGAACCACTTTGGTCTAACTCCTCAGGGAGAGCTCGTAGTTGAAAGTTGAATCTGTTTTTGTGCTTTTCAGACAGTGAGGAGCATGAATATGTGTTTCTTCTGCAAATCTGAGCTCTGTGTAAAAAGTTACGTTTTCTGGCTGAATTGAGCCCTACTGCCATTTCTGAGATTCACTTTGGTCTAACTCCTCAGGGAAAGCTCGTACTTGAAAATTATAGATGTTTTTGTGCTTTTCAGACCGTGAGGAGTATGAATATGTGTTTCTTCTGCAAATCTGAGCTCTGTGTCAAAAGTTTTGTTTTCTGGCTGAATTGAGCCCTACTGCTAATACTGAGATGCACTTTGGTCTAATTCCTCCGGGGAGGCTCGTAGTTGAAAATTGAAGGCGTTTTTGTGCTTTTCAGACGGTGAGGAGCATGAATATGTGTTTCTTCTGCAAATCTGAGCGCTGGGTCAAAAGTTTCGTTTTCTGGCTGAATTGAGCCCTACTGCCAATTCTGAGAAGCACTTTGGTCTAACTCCTCAGGGAAAGCTCATACTTGAAAATTGAAGGCGTTTTTTGTGCTTTTCAGACCGTGAGGAGTATGAATATGTGTTTCTTCTGCAAATGTGAGCTCTGGGTCAGAAGTTTCATTTTCTGGCTGAATTGAGCCCTACTGCCATTTCTGAGATGCACTTTGGTCTAACTCCTCAGGGAGAGCTCGTACTTGAAAGTTGAATCTGTTTTTGTGCTTTTCAGACCGTGAGGAGCATGACTATGTGTTTCTTCTGCAAATCTGACCTCTGGGTCAAAAGTTACATTTTCTGGCTGAATTGAGCCCTACTGCCCATTCTGAGAAGCACTTTGGTCTAACTCCTCAGGGACAGCTCGTACTTGAAAGTTGAATCTGTTTTTGTGCTTTTCAGACCGTGAGGAGCATGACTATGTGTTTCTTCTGCAAATCTGACCTCTGGGTCAAAAGTTACATTTTCTGGCTGAATTGAGCCCTACTGCCCATTCTGAGAAGCACTTTGGTCTAACTCCTCAGGGAAAGCTCGTACTTGAAAATTATAGATGGTTTTGTACTTTTCAGACCGTGAGGAGTATGAATATGTGTTTCTTCTGCAAATCTGAGCTCTGTGTCAAAAGTTTTGTTTTCTGGCTGAATTGAGCCCTACTGCCAATACTGAGATGCACTTTGGTCTAACTCCTCCGGGGAAGCTCGTAGTTGAAAATTGAAGGCGTTTTTGTGCTTTTCAGACGGTGAGGAGCATGAATATGTGTTTTCTTCTGCAAATCTGAGCTCTGGGTCAAAAGTTTCGTTTTCTGGCTGAATTGAGCCCTACTGCCAATTCTGAGAAGCACTTTGGTCTAACTCCTCAGGGAAAGCTCATACTTGAAAATTGAAGGCGTTTTTGTGCTTTTCAGACCGTGAGGAGTATGAATATGTGTTTCTTCTGCAAATGTGAGCTCTGGGTCAGAAGTTTCGTTTTCTGGCTGAATTGAGCCCTACTGCCATTTCTGAGATGCACTTTGGTCTAACTCCTCAGGGAGAGCTCGTACTTGAAAGTTGAATCTGTTTTTGTGCTTTTCAGACCGTGAGGAGCATGAATATGTGTTTCTTCTGCAAATCTGAGCTCTGGGTCAAAAGTTACCTTTTCTGGCTGAATTGAGCCCTACTGCCATTTCTGAGATTCACTTTGGTCTAACTCCTCAGGGAAAGCTCGTAGTTGAAAATTGAAGGCGTTTTTGTGCTTTTCAGACAGTGAGGAGAATGAATATGTGTTTCTTCTGCAAATGTGAGCTCTGGGTCAGAAGTTTCGTTTTCTGGCAGAATTGAGCCCTACTGCCATTTCTGAGATGCACTTTGGTCTAACTCCTCAGGGAAAGCTCGTACTTGAAAATTCAAGGCGTTTTTGTGCTTTTCAGACGGTGAGGAGCATGAATATGTGTTTCTTCTGCAAATCTGAGCTCTACGTCAAAAGTTAACTTATCTCGCTGAATTGAGCCCTACTGCCCATTCTGAGATGCACTTTGTTCTAACTCCTCAGGGAAAGCTCGTACTTGAAAATTATAGATGTTTTTGTGCTTTTCAGACCGTGAGGAGTATGAATATGTGTTTCTTCTGCAAATGTGAGCTCTGTGTCAAAAGTTTCGTTTTGTGGCTGAATTGAGCCCTACTGCCAATTCTGAGATGCACTTTTGTCTAACTCCTCAGGGAAAGCTCGTACTTGAAAATTGAAGGCGTTTTTGTGCTTTTCAGACCGTGAGGAGTATGAATATGTGTTTCTTCTGTAAATGTGAGCTCTGTGTCAAAAGTTACGTTTTCCTGGCTGAATTGAGCCCTACTGCCCATTCTGAGAACCACTTTGGTCTAAGTCCTCAGGGAGAGCTCGTAGTTGAAAGTTGAATCTGTTTTTGTGCTTTTCAGACAGTGAGGAGCATGAATATGTGTTTCTTCTGCAAATCTGAGCTCTGTGTCAAAAGTTACGTTTTCTGATTGAATTGAGCCCTACTGCCATTTCTGAGAACCACTTTGGTCTAACTCCTCAGGGAGAGCTCGTACTTGAAAGTTGAATCTGTTTTTGTGCTTTTCAGACACTGAGGAGCATGAATATTTGTTTCTTCTGCAAATCTGACCTCTGGGTCAAAAGTTTTGTTTTCTGGCTGAATTGAGCCCCTACTGCCAATACTGGGATGCACTTTGGTCTAACTCCTCCGGGGAAGCTCGTAGTTGAAAATTGAAGGCGTTTTTGTGCTTTTCAGACCGTGAGGAGTATGAATATGTGTTTCTTCTGTAAATGTGAGCTCTGTGTCAAAAGTTTCGTTTTCTGGCTGAATTGAGCCCTACTGCCCCATTCTGAGAACCACTTTGGTCTAACTCCTCAGGGAGAGCTCGTAGTTGAAAGTTGAATCTGTTTTTGTGCTTTTCAGACAGTGAGGAGCATGAATATGTGTTTCTTCTGCAAATCTGAGCTCTGTGTCAAAAGTTACGTTTTCTGGCTGAACTGAGCCGTACTGTCAATTCTGAAATGCACTTTCGTCTAACTCCTCAGGGAAAGCTCGTACTTGAAAATTGAAGGCGTTTTTGTGCTTTTCAGACCGTGAGGAGTATGAATATGTGTTTCTTCTGTAAATGTGAGCTCTGTGTCAAAAGTTTCGTTTTCTGGCTGAATTGAGCCCTACTGCCATTTCTGAGATGCACTTTGGTCTAACTCCTCAGGGAGAGCTCGTACTTGAAAGTTGAATCTGTTTTTTGTGCTTTTCAGACCGTGAGGAGCATGAATATGTGTTTCTTCTGCAAATCTGAGCTCTGGGTCAAAAGTTACCTTTTCTGGCAGAATTGAGCCCTACTGCCATTTCTGAGATGCACTTTGGTCTAACTCCTCAGGGAAAGCTCGTACTTGAAAATTCAAGGCGTTTTTGTGCTTTTCAGACGGTGAGGAGCATGAATATGTGTTTCTTCTGCAAATCTGAGCTCTACGTCAAAAGTTAACTTATCTCGCTGAATTGAGCCCTACTGCCCATTCTGAGATGCACTTTGTTCTAACTCCTCAGGGAAAGCTCGTACTTGAAAATTATAGATGTTTTTGTGCTTTTCAGACCGTGAGGAGTATGAATATGTGTTTCTTCTGCAAATGTGAGCTCTGTGTCAAAAGTTACATTTTCTGGCTGAATTGAGCCCTACTGCCCATTCTGAGAAGCACTTTGGTCTAACTCCTCAGGGAGAGCTCGTACTTGAAAGTTGAATCTGTTTTTGTGCTTTTCAGACCGTGAGGAGCATGACTATGTGTTTCTTCTGCAAATCTGACCTCTGGGTCAAAAGTTACATTTTCTGGCTGAATTGAGCCCTACTGCCCATTCTGAGAAGCACTTTGGTCTAACTCCTCAGGGACAGCTCGTACTTGAAAGTTGAATCTGTTTTTGTGCCTTTCAGACAGTGAGGAGCATGAATATGTGTTTCTTCTGCAAATCTGAGCTCTGGGTCAAAAGTTACCTTTTCTGGCTGAATTGAGCCCCTACTGCCATTTCTGAGATTCACTTTGGTCTAACTCCTCAGGGAAAGCTCGTACTTGAAAATTATAGATGGTTTTGTACTTTTCAGACCGTGAGGAGTATGAATATGTGTTTCTTCTGCAAATCTGAGCTCTGTGTCAAAAGTTTTGTTTTCTGGCTGAATTGAGCCCTACTGCCAATACTGAGATGCACTTTGGTCTAACTCCTCCGGGGAAGCTCGTAGTTGAAAATTGAAGGCGTTTTTGTGCTTTTCAGACGGTGAGGAGCATGAATATGTGTTTCTTCTGCAAATCTGAGCTCTGGGTCAAAAGTTTCGTTTTCTGGCTGAATTGAGCCCTACTGCCCATTCTGAGAACCACTTTGGTCTAACTCCTCAGGGAGAGCTCGTAGTTGAAAGTTGAATCTGTTTTTGTGCTTTTCAGACAGTGAGGAGCATGAATATGTGTTTCTTCTGCAAATCTGAGCTCTGTGTAAAAAGTTACGTTTTCTGGCTGAATTGAGCCCTACTGCCATTTCTGAGATTCACTTTGGTCTAACTCCTCAGGGAAAGCTCGTACTTGAAAATTATAGATGTTTTTGTGCTTTTCAGACCGTGAGGAGTATGAATATGTGTTTCTTCTGCAAATCTGAGCTCTGTGTCAAAAGTTTTGTTTTCTGGCTGAATTGAGCCCTACTGCTAATACTGAGATGCACTTTGGTCTAATTCCTCCGGGGAGGCTCGTAGTTGAAAATTGAAGGCGTTTTTGTGCTTTTCAGACGGTGAGGAGCATGAATATGTGTTTCTTCTGCAAATCTGAGCGCTGGGTCAAAAGTTTCGTTTTCTGGCTGAATTGAGCCCTACTGCCAATTCTGAGAAGCACTTTGGTCTAACTCCTCAGGGAAAGCTCATACTTGAAAATTGAAGGCGTTTTTGTGCTTTTCAGACCGTGAGGAGTATGAATATGTGTTTCTTCTGCAAATGTGAGCTCTGGGTCAGAAGTTTCATTTTCTGGCTGAATTGAGCCCTACTGCCATTTCTGAGATGCACTTTGGTCTAACTCCTCAGGGAGAGCTCGTACTTGAAAGTTGAATCTGTTTTTGTGCTTTTCAGACCGTGAGGAGCATGACTATGTGTTTCTTCTGCAAATCTGACCTCTGGGTCAAAAGTTACATTTTCTGGCTGAATTGAGCCCTACTGCCCATTCTGAGAAGCACTTTGGTCTAACTCCTCAGGGACAGCTCGTACTTGAAAGTTGAATCTGTTTTTGTGCCTTTCAGACAGTGAGGAGCATGAATATGTGTTTCTTCTGCAAATCTGAGCTCTGGGTCAAAAGTTACCTTTTCTGGCTGAATTGAGCCCTACTGCCATTTCTGAGATTCACTTTGGTCTAACTCCTCAGGGAAAGCTCGTACTTGAAAATTATAGATGGTTTTGTACTTTTCAGACCGTGAGGAGTATGAATATGTGTTTCTTCTGCAAATCTGAGCTCTGTGTCAAAAGTTTTGTTTTCTGGCTGAATTGAGCCCTACTGCCAATACTGAGATGCACTTTGGTCTAACTCCTCCGGGGAAGCTCGTAGTTGAAAATTGAAGGCGTTTTTGTGCTTTTCAGACGGTGAGGAGCATGAATATGTGTTTCTTCTGCAAATCTGAGCTCTGGGTCAAAAGTTTCGTTTTCTGGCTGAATTGAGCCCTACTGCCCATTCTGAGAACCACTTTGGTCTAACTCCTCAGGGAGAGCTCGTAGTTGAAAGTTGAATCTGTTTTTGTGCTTTTCAGACAGTGAGGAGCATGAATATGTGTTTCTTCTGCAAATCTGAGCTCTGTGTAAAAAGTTACGTTTTCTGGCTGAATTGAGCCCTACTGCCATTTCTGAGATTCACTTTGGTCTAACTCCTCAGGGAAAGCTCGTACTTGAAAATTATAGATGTTTTTGTGCTTTTCAGACCGTGAGGAGTATGAATATGTGTTTCTTCTGCAAATCTGAGCTCTGTGTCAAAAGTTTTGTTTTCTGGCTGAATTGAGCCCTACTGCTAATACTGAGATGCACTTTGGTCTAATTCCTCCGGGGAGGCTCGTAGTTGAAAATTGAAGGCGTTTTTGTGCTTTTCAGACGGTGAGGAGCATGAATATGTGTTTCTTCTGCAAATCTGAGCGCTGGGTCAAAAGTTTCGTTTTCTGGCTGAATTGAGCCCTACTGCCAATTCTGAGAAGCACTTTGGTCTAACTCCTCAGGGAAAGCTCATACTTGAAAATTGAAGGCGTTTTTGTGCTTTTCAGACCGTGAGGAGTATGAATATGTGTTTCTTCTGCAAATGTGAGCTCTGGGTCAGAAGTTTCATTTTCTGGCTGAATTGAGCCCTACTGCCATTTCTGAGATGCACTTTGGTCTAACTCCTCAGGGAGAGCTCGTACTTGAAAGTTGAATCTGTTTTTGTGCTTTTCAGACCGTGAGGAGCATGACTATGTGTTTCTTCTGCAAATCTGACCTCTGGGTCAAAAGTTACATTTTCTGGCTGAATTGAGCCCTACTGCCCATTCTGAGAAGCACTTTGGTCTAACTCCTCAGGGACAGCTCGTACTTGAAAGTTGAATCTGTTTTTGTGCCTTTCAGACAGTGAGGAGCATGAATATGTGTTTCTTCTGCAAATCTGAGCTCTGGGTCAAAAGTTACCTTTTCTGGCTGAATTGAGCCCTACTGCCATTTCTGAGATTCACTTTGGTCTAACTCCTCAGGGAAAGCTCGTACTTGAAAATTATAGATGGTTTTGTACTTTTCAGACCGTGAGGAGTATGAATATGTGTTTCTTCTGCAAATCTGAGCTCTGTGTCAAAAGTTTTGTTTTCTGGCTGAATTGAGCCCTACTGCCAATACTGAGATGCACTTTGGTCTAACTCCTCCGGGGAAGCTCGTAGTTGAAAATTGAAGGCGTTTTTGTGCTTTTCAGACGGTGAGGAGCATGAATATGTGTTTCTTCTGCAAATCTGAGCTCTGGGTCAAAAGTTTCGTTTTCTGGCTGAATTGAGCCCTACTGCCAATTCTGAGAAGCACTTTGGTCTAACTCCTCAGGGAAAGCTCATACTTGAAAATTGAAGGCGTTTTTGTGCTTTTCAGACCGTGAGAAGTATGAATATGTGTTTCTTCTGCAAATGTGAGCTCTGGGTCAGAAGTTTCGTTTTCTGGCTGAATTGAGCCCTACTGCCATTTCTGAGATGCACTTTGGTCTAACTCCTCAGGGAGAGCTCGTACTTGAAAGTTGAATCTGTTTTTGTGCTTTTCAGACCGTGAGGAGCATGAATATGTGTTTCTTCTGCAAATCTGAGCTCTGGGTCAAAAGTTACCTTTTCTGGCTGAATTGAGCCCTACTGCCATTTCTGAGATTCACTTTGGTCTAACTCCTCAGGGAAAGCTCGTAGTTGAAAATTGAAGGCGTTTTTGTGCTTTTCAGACAGTGAGGAGAATGAATATGTGTTTCTTCTGCAAATGTGAGCTCTGGGTCAGAAGTTTCGTTTTCTGGCAGAATTGAGCCCTACTGCCATTTCTGAGATGCACTTTGGTCTAACTCCTCAGGGAAAGCTCGTACTTGAAAATTCAAGGCGTTTTTGTGCTTTTCAGATGGTGAGGAGCATGAATATGTGTTTCTTCTGCAAATCTGAGCTCTACGTCAAAAGTTAACTTATCTCGCTGAATTGAGCCCCTACTGCCCATTCTGAGATGCACTTTGTTCTAACTCCTCAGGGAAAGCTCGTACTTTAAAATTATAGATGTTTTTGTGCTTTTCAGACCGTGAGGAGTATGAATATGTGTTTCTTCTGCAAATGTGAGCTCTGTGTCAAAAGTTTCGTTTTGTGGCTGAATTGAGCCCTACTGCCAATTCTGAGATGCACTTTTGTCTAACTCCTCAGGGAAAGCTCGTACTTGAAAATTGAAGGCGTTTTTGTGCTTTTCAGACCGTGAGGAGTATGAATATGTGTTTCTTCTGTAAATGTGAGCTCTGTGTCAAAAGTTACGTTTTCTGGCTGAATTGAGCCCTACTGCCCATTCTGAGAACCACTTTGGTCTAAGTCCTCAGGGAGAGCTCGTAGTTGAAAGTTGAATCTGTTTTTGTGCTTTTCAGACAGTGAGGAGCATGAATATGTGTTTCTTCTGCAAATCTGAGCTCTGTGTCAAAAGTTACGTTTTCTGATTGAATTGAGCCCTACTGCCATTTCTGAGAACCACTTTGGTCTAACTCCTCAGGGAGAGCTCGTACTTGAAAGTTGAATCTGTTTTTGTGCTTTTCAGACACTGAGGAGCATGAATATTTGTTTCTTCTGCAAATCTGACCTCTGGGTCAAAAGTTTTGTTTTCTGGCTGAATTGAGCCCTACTGCCAATACTGGGATGCACTTTGGTCTAACTCCTCCGGGGAAGCTCGTAGTTGAAAATTGAAGGCGTTTTTGTGCTTTTCAGACCGTGAGGAGTATGAATATGTGTTTCTTCTGTAAATGTGAGCTCTGTGTCAAAAGTTACGTTTTCTGGCTGAATTGAGCCCTACTGCCCATTCTGAGAACCACTTTGGTCTAACTCCTCAGGGAGAGCTCGTAGTTGAAAGTTGAATCTGTTTTTGTGCTTTTCAGACAGTGAGGAGCATGAATATGTGTTTCTTCTGCAAATCTGAGCTCTGTGTCAAAAGTTACGTTTTCTGGCTGAATTGAGCCCTACTGCCATTTCTGAGAACCACTTTGGTCTAACTCCTCAGGGAGAGCTCGTACTTGAAAGTTGAATCTGTTTTTCTGCTTTTCAGACACTGAGGAGCATGAATATTTGTTTCTTCTGCAAATCTGACCTCTGGGTCAAAAGTTTTGTTTTCTGGCTGAATTGAGCCCTACTGCCAATACTGGGATGCACTTTGGTCTAACTCCTCCGGGGAAGCTCGTAGTTGAAAATTGAAGGCGTTTTTGTGCTTTTCAGACGGTGAGGAGCATGAATATGTGTTTCTTCTGCAAATCTGAGCTCTGGATCAAAAGTTTCGTTTTCTGGCTGAATTGAGCCCTACTGCCAATTCTGAGAAGCACTTTGGTCTAACTCCTCAGGGAAAGCTCATACTTGAAAATTGAAGGCGTTTTTGTGCTTTTCAGACAGTGAGGAGTATGAATATGTGTTTCTTCTGCAAATGTGAGCTCTGGGTGAGAAGTTTCGTTTACTGGCTGAATTGAGCCCTACTGCCATTTCTGAGATGCACTTTGGTCTAACTCCTCAGGGAGAGCTCGTACTTGAACGTTGAATCTGTTTTTGTGCTTTTCAGACCGTGAGGAGCAGGAATATGTGTTTCTTCTGCAAATCTGAGCTCTGGGTCAAAAGTTACCTTTTCTGGCTGAATTGAGCCCTACTGCCATTTCTGAGATTCACTTTGGTCTAACTCCTCAGGGAAAGCTCGTACTTGAAAATTGAAGGCGTTTTTGTGCTTTTCAGACAGTGAGGAGAATGAATATGTGTTTCTTCTGCAAATGTGAGCTCTGGGTCAGAAGTTTCGTTTTCTGGCTGAATTGAGCCCTACTGCCATTTCTGAGATGCACTTTGGTCTAACTCCCTCAGGGAAAGCTCGTACTTGAAAATTCAAGGCGTTTTTGTGCTTTTCAGACGGTGAGGAGCATGAATATGTGTTTCTTCTGCAAATCTGAGCTCTGCGTCAAAAGTTAAAACTTTTCTCGCTGAATTGAGCCCTACTGCCCATTCTGAGATGCACTTTGTTCTAACTCCTCAGGGAAAACTCGTACTTGAAAATTATAGATGTTTTTGTGCTTTTCAGACCGTGAGGAGTATGAATATGTGTTTCTTCTGCAAATGTGAGCTCTGTGTCAAAAGTTTCGTTTTCTGGCTGAATTGAGCCCTACTGCCAATTCTGAGATGCACTTTTGTCTAACTCCTCAGGGAAAGCTCGTACTTGAAAATTGAAGGCGTTTTTTGTGCTTTTCAGACCGTGAGGAGAATGAATATGTGTTTCTTCTGCAAATGTGAGCTCTGGGTGAGAAGTTTCGTTTACTGGCTGAATTGAGCCCCTACTGCCATTTCTGAGATGCACTTTGGTCTAACTCCTCAGGGAGAGCTCGTACTTGAACGTTGAATCTGTTTTTGTGCTTTTCAGACCGTGAGGAGCATGAATATGTGTTTCTTCTGCAAATCTGAGCGCTGGGTCAAAAGTTTCGTTTTCTGGCTGAATTGAGCCCTACTGCCATTTCTGAGATGGACTTTGGTCTAACTCCCTCAGGGAAAGCTCGTACTTGAAAATTGAAGGCGTTTTTGTGCTTTTCAGACAGTGAGGAGAATGAATATGTGTTTCTTCTACAAATGTGAGCTCTGGGTCAGAAGTTTCGTTTTCTGGCTGCATTGAGCCCTACTGCCATTTCTGAGATGCACTTTGGTCTAACTCCTCAGGGAAAGCTCGTACTTGAAAATTGAAGGCGTTTTTGTGCTTTTCAGACGGTGAGGAGCATGAATATGTGTTTCTTCTGCAAATCTGAGCTCTGCGTCAAAAGTTTCGTTTTCTGGCTGAATTGAGCCCTACTGCCCATTCTGAGAACCACTTTGGTCTAACTCCTCAGGGAGAGCTCGTAGTTGAAAGTTGAATCTGTTTTTGTGCTTTTCAGGACAGTGAGGAGCATGAATATGTGTTTCTTCTGCAAATCTGAGCTCTGTGTAAAAAGTTACGTTTTCTGGCTGAATTGAGCCCTACTGCCATTTCTGAGATTCACTTTGGTCTAACTCCTCAGGGAAAGCTCGTACTTGAAAATTATAGATGTTTTTGTGCTTTTCAGACCGTGAGGAGTATGAATATGTGTTTCTTCTGCAAATCTGAGCTCTGTGTCAAAAGTTTTGTTTTCTGGCTGAATTGAGCCCTACTGCTAATACTGAGATGCACTTTGGTCTAACTCCTCCGGGGAGGCTCGTAGTTGAAAATTGAAGGCGTTTTTGTGCTTTTCAGACGGTGAGGAGCATGAATATGTGTTTCTTCTGCAAATCTGAGCGCTGGGTCAAAAGTTTCGTTTTCTGGCTGAATTGAGCCCTACTGCCAATTCTGAGAAGCACTTTGGTCTAACTCCTCAGGGAAAGCTCATACTTGAAAATTGAAGGCGTTTTTGTGCTTTTCAGACCGTGAGGAGTATGAATATGTGTTTCTTCTGCAAATGTGAGCTCTGGGTCAGAAGTTTCATTTTCTGGCTGAATTGAGCCCTACTGCCATTTCTGAGATGCACTTTGGTCTAACTCCTCAGGGAGAGCTCGTACTTGAAAGTTGAATCTGTTTTTGTGCTTTTTCAGACCATGAGGAGCATGACTATGTGTTTTCTTCTGCAAATCTGACCTCTGGGTCAAAAGTTACATTTTCTGGCTGAATTGAGCCCTACTGCCCATTCTGAGAAGCACTTTGGTCTAACTCCTCAGGGACAGCTCGTACTTGAAAGTTGAATCTGTTTTTGTGCCTTTCAGACAGTGAGGAGCATGAATATGTGTTTCTTCTGCAAATCTGAGCTCTGGGTCAAAAGTTACCTTTTCTGGCTGAATTGAGCCCTACTGCCATTTCTGAGATTCACTTTGGTCTAACTCCTCAGGGAAAGCTCGTACTTGAAAATTATAGATGGTTTTGTACTTTTCAGACCGTGAGGAGTATGAATATGTGTTTCTTCTGCAAATCTGAGCTCTGTGTCAAAAGTTTTGTTTTCTGGCTGAATTGAGCCCTACTGCCAATACTGAGATGCACTTTGGTCTAACTCCTCCGGGGAAGCTCGTAGTTGAAAATTGAAGGCGTTTTTGTGCTTTTCAGACGGTGAGGAGCATGAATATGTGTTTCTTCTGCAAATCTGAGCTCTGGGTCAAAAGTTTCGTTTTCTGGCTGAATTGAGCCCTACTGCCAATTCTGAGAAGCACTTTGGTCTAACTCCTCAGGGAAAGCTCATACTTGAAAATTGAAGGCGTTTTTGTGCTTTTCAGACCGTGAGGAGTATGAATATGTGTTTCTTCTGCAAATGTGAGCTCTGGGTCAGAAGTTTCGTTTTTCTGGCTGAATTGAGCCCTACTGCCATTTCTGAGATGCACTTTGGTCTAACTCCTCAGGGAGAGCTCGTACTTGAAAGTTGAATCTGTTTTTGTGCTTTTCAGACCGTGAGGAGCATGAATATGTGTTTCTTCTGCAAATCTGAGCTCTGGGTCAAAAGTTACCTTTTCTGGCTGAATTGAGCCCTACTGCCATTTCTGAGATTCACTTTGGTCTAACTCCTCAGGGAAAGCTCGTAGTTGAAAATTGAAGGCGTTTTTGTGCTTTTCAGACAGTGAGGAGAATGAATATGTGTTTCTTCTGCAAATGTGAGCTCTGGGTCAGAAGTTTCGTTTTCTGGCAGAATTGAGCCCTACTGCCATTTCTGAGATGCACTTTGGTCTAACTCCTCAGGGAAAGCTCGTACTTGAAAATTCAAGGCGTTTTTGTGCTTTTCAGACGGTGAGGAGCATGAATATGTGTTTCTTCTGCAAATCTGAGCTCTACGTCAAAAGTTAACTTATCTCGCTGAATTGAGCCCTACTGCCCATTCTGAGATGCACTTTGTTCTAACTCCTCAGGGAAAGCTCGTACTTGAAAATTATAGATGTTTTTGTGCTTTTCAGACCGTGAGGAGTATGAATATGTGTTTCTTCTGCAAATGTGAGCTCCTTGTCAAAAGTTTCGTTTTGTGGCTGAATTGAGCCCTACTGCCAATTCTGAGATGCACTTTTGTCTAACTCCTCAGGGAAAGCTCGTACTTGAAAATTGAAGGCGTTTTTGTGCTTTTCAGACCGTGAGGAGTATGAATATGTGTTTCTTCTGTAAATGTGAGCTCTGTGTCAAAAGTTACGTTTTCTGGCTGAATTGAGCCCTACTGCCCATTCTGAGAACCACTTTGGTCTAAGTCCTCAGGGAGAGCTCGTAGTTGAAAGTTGAATCTGTTTTTGTGCTTTTCAGACAGTGAGGAGCATGAATATGTGTTTCTTCTGCAAATCTGAGCTCTGTGTCAAAAGTTACGTTTTCTGATTGAATTGAGCCCTACTGCCATTTCTGAGAACCACTTTGGTCTAACTCCTCAGGGAGAGCTCGTACTTGAAAGTTGAATCTGTTTTTGTGCTTTTCAGACACTGAGGAGCATGAATATTTGTTTCTTCTGCAAATCTGACCTCTGGGTCAAAAGTTTTGTTTTCTGGCTGAATTGAGCCCTACTGCCAATACTGGGATGCACTTTGGTCTAACTCCTCCGGGGAAGCTCGTAGTTGAAAATTGAAGGCGTTTTTGTGCTTTTCAGACCGTGAGGAGTATGAATATGTGTTTCTTCTGTAAATGTGAGCTCTGTGTCAAAAGTTACGTTTTCTGGCTGAATTGAGCCCTACTGCCCATTCTGAGAACCACTTTGGTCTAACTCCTCAGGGAGAGCTCGTAGTTGAAAGTTGAATCTGTTTTTGTGCTTTTCAGACAGTGAGGAGCATGAATATGTGTTTCTTCTGCAAATCTGAGCTCTGTGTCAAAAGTTACGTTTTCTGGCTGTATTGAGCCCTACTGCCATTTCTGAGAACCACTTTGGTCTAACACCTCAGGGAGAGCTCGTACTTGAAAGTTGAATCTGTTTTTCTGCTTTTCAGACACTGAGGAGCATGAATATTTGTTTCTTCTGCAAATCTGACCTCTGGGTCAAAAGTTTTGTTTTCTGGCTGAATTGAGCCCTACTGCCAATACTGGGATGCACTTTGGTCTAACTCCTCCGGGGAAGCTCGTAGTTGAAAATTGAAGGCGTTTTTGTGCTTTTCAGACGGTGAGGAGCATGAATATGTGTTTCTTCTGCAAATCTGAGCTCTGGGTCAAAAGTTACCTTTTCTGGCTGAATTGAGCCCTACTGCCAATTCTGAGAAGCACTTTGGTCTAACTCCTCAGGGAAAGCTCATACTTGAAAATTGAAGGCGTTTTTGTGCTTTTCAGACAGTGAGGAGTATGAATATGTGTTTCTTCTGCAAATGTGAGCTCTGGGTGAGAAGTTTCGTTTACTGGCTGAATTGAGCCCTACTGCCATTTCTGAGATGCACTTTGGTCTAACTCCTCAGGGAGAGCTCGTACTTGAACGTTGAATCTGTTTTTGTGCTTTTCAGACCGTGAGGAGCAGGAATATGTGTTTCTTCTGCAAATCTGAGCTCTGGGTCAAAAGTTACCTTTTCTGGCTGAATTGAGCCCTACTGCCATTTCTGAGATTCACTTTGGTCTAACTCCTCAGGGAAAGCTCGTACTTGAAAATTGAAGGCGTTTTTGTGCTTTTCAGACAGTGAGGAGAATGAATATGTGTTTCTTCTGCAAATGTGAGCTCTGGGTCAGAAGTTTCGTTTTCTGGCTGAATTGAGCCCTACTGCCATTTCTGAGATGCACTTTGGTCTAACTCCTCAGGGAAAGCTCGTATTTGAAAATTCAAGGCGTTTTTGTGCTTTTCAGACGGTGAGGAGCATGAATATGTGTTTCTTCTGCAAATCTGAGCTCTGCGTCAAAAGTTAACTTTTCTCGCTGAATTGAGCCCTACTGCCCATTCTGAGATGCACTTTGTTCTAACTCCTCAGGGAAAACTCGTACTTGAAAATTATAGATGTTTTTGTGCTTTTCAGACCGTGAGGAGTATGAATATGTGTTTCTTCTGCAAATGTGAGCTCTGTGTCAAAAGTTTCGTTTTCTGGCTGAATTGAGCCCTACTGCCAATTCTGAGATGCACTTTTGTCTAACTCCTCAGGGAAAGCTCGTACTTGAAAATTGAAGGCGTTTTTGTGCTTTTCAGACCGTGAGGAGAATGAATATGTGTTTCTTCTGCAAATGTGAGCTCTGGGTCAAAAGTTTCGTTTTCTGGCTGAATTGAGCCCTACTGCCATTTCTGAGATGGACTTTGGTCTAACTCCTCAGGGAAAGCTCGTACTTGAAAATTGAAGGCGTTTTTGTGCTTTTCAGACAGTGAGGAGAATGAATATGTGTTTCTTCTGCAAATCTGACCTCTGGGTCAAAAGTTTTGATTTCTGGCTGAATTGAGCCCTACTGCCAATTCTGAGATGCACTTTTGTCTAACTCCTCAGGGAAAGCTCGTACTTGAAAATTGAAGGCGTTTTTGTGCTTTTCAGACCGTGAGGAGCATGAATATGTGTTTCTTCTACAAATCTGAGCTCTGTGTCAAAAGTTAACTTTTCTGGCTGAACTGAGCCGTACTGCCAATTCTGAAATGCACTTTCGTCTAACTCCTCAGGAAAAGCTCGTACTTGAAAGTTGAATCTGTTTTTGTGCTTTTCAGACCGTGAGGAGCATGAATATGTGTTTCTTCTGCAAATCTGAGCTCTGTGTCAAAAGTTACATTTTCTGGCTGAATTGAGCCCTACTGCCCATTCTGAGAAGCACTTTGGTCTAACTCCTCAGGGACAGCTCGTACTTGAAAGTTGAATCTGTTTTTGTGCCTTTCAGACAGTGAGGAGCATGAATATGTGTTTCTTCTGCAAATCTGAGCTCTGGGTCAAAAGTTACCTTTTCTGGCTGAATTGAGCCCTACTGCCATTTCTGAGATTCACTTTGGTCTAACTCCTCAGGGAGAGCTCGTACTTGAAAGTTGAATCTGTTTTTGTGCTTTTCAGACCGTGAGGAGCATGAATATGTGTTTCTTCTACAAATCTGAGCTCTGTGTCAAAAGTTTCGTTTTCTGGCTGAATTGAGCCCTACTGCCAATTCGGAGATGCACTTTTGTCTAACTCCTCAGGGAAAGCTCGTACTTGAAAATTGAAGGCGTTTTTGTGCTTTTCAGACGGTGAGGAGCATGAATATGTGTTTCTTCTGCAAATCTGAGCTCTGCGTCAAAAGTTAACTTTTCTCGCTGAATTGAGCCCTACTGCCCATTCTGAGATGCACTTTGTTCTAACTCCTCAGGGAAAACTCGTACTTGAAAATTATAGATGTTTTTGTGCTTTTCAGACCGTGAGGAGTATGAATATGTGTTTCTTCTGCAAATGTGAGCTCTGTGTCAAAAGTTTCGTTTTCTGGCTGAATTGAGCCCTACTGCCAATTCTGAGATGCACTTTTGTCTAACTCCTCAGGGAAAGCTCGTACTTGAAAATTGAAGGCGTTTTTGTGCTTTTCAGACCGTGAGGAGAATGAATATGTGTTTCTTCTGCAAATGTGAGCTCTGGGTCAAAAGTTTCGTTTTCTGGCTGAATTGAGCCCTACTGCCATTTCTGAGATGGACTTTGGTCTAACTCCTCAGGGAAAGCTCGTACTTGAAAATTGAAGGCGTTTTTGTGCTTTTCAGACAGTGAGGAGAATGAATATGTGTTTCTTCTACAAATGTGAGCTCTGGGTCAGAAGTTTCGTTTTCTGGCTGCATTGAGCCCTACTGCCATTTCTGAGATGCACTTTGGTCTAACTCCTCAGGGAAAGCTCGTACTTGAAAATTCAAGGCGTTTTTGTGCTTTTCAGACGGTGAGGAGCATGAATATGTGTTTCTTCTGCAAATCTGAGCTCTGCGTCAAAAGTTTCGTTTTCTGGCTGAATTGAGCCCTACTGCCCATTCTGAGAACCACTTTGGTCTAACTCCTCAGGGAGAGCTCGTAGTTGAAAGTTGAATCTGTTTTTGTGCTTTTCAGACAGTGAGGAGCATGAATATGTGTTTCTTCTGCAAATCTGAGCTCTGTGTCAAAAGTTACGTTTTCTGGCTGAATTGAGCCCTACTGCCATTTGTGAGAACCACTTTGGTCTAACTCCTCAGGGAGAGCTCGTACTTGAAAGTTGAATCTGTTTTTGTGCTTTTCAGACAGTGAGGAGCATGAATATGTGTTTCTTCTGCAAATCTGACCTCTGGGTCAAAAGTTACGTTTTCTGGCTGAATTGAGCCCTACTGCCATTTCTGAGATACACTTTGGTCTAACTCCTTAGGGAAAGCTCGTACTTGAAAGTTGAATCTGTTTTTGTGCTTTTCAGACCGTGAGGAGCATGAATATGTGTTTCTTCTACAAATCTGAGCTCTGTGTCAAAAGTTAACTTTTCTGGCTGAACTGAGCCGTACTGCCAATTCTGAAATGCACTTTCGTCTAACTCCTCAGGAAAAGCTCGTACTTGAAAGTTGAATCTGTTTTTGTGCTTTTCAGACCGTGAGGAGCATGAATATGTGTTTCTTCTGCAAATCTGAGCTCTGTGTCAAAAGTTACATTTTCTGGCTGAATTGAGCCCTACTGCCCATTCTGAGAAGCACTTTGGTCTAACTCCTCAGGGACAGCTCGTACTTGAAAGTTGAATCTGTTTTTGTGCCTTTCAGACAGTGAGGAGCATGAATATGTGTTTCTTCTGCAAATCTGAGCTCTGGGTCAAAAGTTACCTTTTCTGGCTGAATTGAGCCCTACTGCCATTTCTGAGATTCACTTTGGTCTAACTCCTCAGGGAGAGCTCGTACTTGAAAGTTGAATCTGTTTTTGTGCTTTTCAGACCGTGAGGAGCATGAATATGTGTTTCTTCTACAAATCTGAGCTCTGTGTCAAAAGTTAACTTTTCTGGCTGAACTGAGCCGTACTGCCAATTCTGAAATGCACTTTCGTCTAACTCCTCAGGAAAAGCTCGTACTTGAAAGTTGAATCTGTTTTTGTGCTTTTCAGACCGTGAGGAGCATGAATATGTGTTTCTTCTGCAAATCTGACCTCTGGGTCAAAAGTTACATTTTCTGGCTGAATTGAGCCCTACTGCCCATTCTGAGAAGCACTTTGGTCTAACTCCTCAGGGACAGCTCGTACTTGAAAGTTGAATCTGTTTTTGTGCCTTTCAGACAGTGAGGAGCATGAATATGTGTTTCTTCTGCAAATCTGAGCTCTGGGTCAAAAGTTACCTTTTCTGGCTGAATTGAGCCCTACTGCCATTTCTGAGATTCACTTTGGTCTAACTCCTCAGGGAGAGCTCGTACTTGAAAGTTGAATCTGTTTTTGTGCTTTTCAGACAGTGAGGAGCATGAATATGTGTTTCTTCTGCAAATCTGACCTCTGGGTCAAAAGTTACGTTTTCTGGCTGAATTGAGCCCTACTGCCATTTCTGAGATACACTTTGGTCTAACTCCTTAGGGAAAGCTCGTACTTGAAAGTTGAATCTGTTTTTGTGCTTTTCAGACCGTGAGGAGCATGAATATGTGTTTCTTCTACAAATCTGAGCTCTGTGTCAAAAGTTAACTTTTCTGGCTGAACTGAGCCGTACTGCCAATTCTGAAATGCACTTTCGTCTAACTCCTCAGGAAAAGCTCGTACTTGAAAGTTGAATCTGTTTTTTGTGCTTTTCAGACCGTGAGGAGCATGAATATGTGTTTCTTCTGCAAATCTGACCTCTGGGTCAAAAGTTACATTTTCTGGCTGAATTGAGCCCTACTGCCCATTCTGAGAAGCACTTTGGTCTAACTCCTCAGGGACAGCTCGTACTTGAAAGTTGAATCTGTTTTTGTGCCTTTCAGACAGTGAGGAGCATGAATATGTGTTTCTTCTACAAATGTGAGCTCTGGGTCAGAAGTTTCATTTTCTGGCTGCATTGAGCCCTACTGCCATTTCTGAGATGCACTTTGGTCAAACTCCTCAGGGAAAGCTCGTACTTGAAAATTCAAGGCGTTTTTGTGCTTTTCAGACGGTGAGGAGCATGAATATGTGTTTCTTCTACAAATCTGAGCTCTGCGTCAAAAGTTTCGTTTTCTGGCTGAATTGAGCCCTACTGCCCATTCTGAGAACCACTTTGGTCTAACTCCTCAGGGAGAGCTCGTAGTTGAAAGTTGAATCTGTTTTTGTGCTTTTCAGACAGTGAGGAGCATGAATATGTGTTTCTTCTACAAATCTGAGCTCTGTGTCAAAA
Source organism: Pituophis catenifer annectens (assembly GCF_029215685.1). Lineage (NCBI taxonomy): Eukaryota > Metazoa > Chordata > Lepidosauria > Squamata > Colubridae > Pituophis > Pituophis catenifer. The sequence goes on along the minus strand of NW_027256997.1, from coordinate 73,189 downwards.
GTTACGTTTTCTGGCTGAATTGAGCCCTACTGCCATTTGTGAGAACCACTTTGGTCTAACTCCTCAGGGAGAGCTCGTACTTGAAAGTTGAATCTGTTTTTGTGCTTTTTAGACAGTGAGGAGCATGAATATGTGTTTCTTCTGCAAATCTGACCTCTGGGTCAAAAGTTACGTTTTCTGGCTGAATTGAGCCCTACTGCCATTTCTGAGATACACTTTGGTCTAACTCCTTAGGGAAAGCTCGTACTTGAAAGTTGAATCTGTTTTTGTGCTTTTCAGACCGTGAGGAGCATGAATATGTGTTTCTTCTACAAATCTGAGCTCTGTGTCAAAAGTTAACTTTTCTGGCTGAACTGAGCCGTACTGCCAATTCTGAAATGCACTTTCGTCTAACTCCTCAGGAAAAGCTCGTACTTGAAAGTTGAATCTGTTTTTGTGCTTTTCAGACCGTGAGGAGCATGAATATGTGTTTCTTCTGCAAATCTGACCTCTGGGTCAAAAGTTACATTTTCTGGCTGAATTGAGCCCTACTGCCCATTCTGAGAAGCACTTTGGTCTAACTCCTCAGGGACAGCTCGTACTTGAAAGTTGAATCTGTTTTTGTGCCTTTCAGACAGTGAGGAGCATGAATATGTGTTTCTTCTGCAAATCTGAGCTCTGGGTCAAAAGTTACCTTTTCTGGCTGAATTGAGCCCTACTGCCATTTCTGAGATTCACTTTGGTCTAACTCCTCAGGGAAAGCTCGTACTTGAAAGTTGAATCTGTTTTTGTGCTTTTCAGACCGTGAGGAGCATGAATATGTGTTTCTTCTACAAATCTGAGCTCTGTGTCAAAAGTTAACTTTTCTGGCTGAACTGAGCCGTACTGCCAATTCTGAAATGCACTTTCGTCTAACTCCTCAGGAAAAGCTCGTACTTGAAAGTTGAATCTGTTTTTGTGCTTTTCAGACCGTGAGGAGCATGAATATGTGTTTCTTCTGCAAATCTGACCTCTGGGTCAAAAGTTACATTTTCTGGCTGAATTGAGCCCTACTGCCCATTCTGAGAAGCACTTTGGTCTAACTCCTCAGGGACAGCTCGTACTTGAAAGTTGAATCTGTTTTTGTGCCTTTCAGACAGTGAGGAGCATGAATATGTGTTTCTTCTGCAAATCTGAGCTCTGGGTCAAAAGTTACCTTTTCTGGCTGAATTGAGCCCTACTGCCATTTCTGAGATTCACTTTGGTCTAACTCCTCAGGGAAAGCTCGTACTTGAAAATTATAGATGTTTTTGTGCTTTTCAGACCGTGAGGAGTATGAATATGTGTTTCTTCTGCAAATCTGAGCTCTGTGTCAAAAGTTTTGTTTTCTGGCTGAATTGAGCCCTACTGCCCATTCTGAGAAGCACTTTGGTCTAACTCCTCAGGGACAGCTCGTACTTGAAAGTTGAATCTGTTTTTGTGCCTTTCAGAAAGTGAGGAGCATGAATATGTGTTTCTTCTGCAAATCTGAGCTCTGGGTCAAAAGTTACCTTTTCTGGCTGAATTGAGCCCTACTGCCATTTCTGAGATTCACTTTGGTCTAACTCCTCAGGGAAAGCTCGTACTTGAAAATTATAGATGTTTTTGTGCTTTTCAGACCGTGAGGAGTATGAATATGTGTTTCTTCTGCAAATCTGAGCTCTGTGTCAAAAGTTTTGTTTTCTGGCTGAATTGAGCCCTACTGCTAATACTGAGATGCACTTTGGTCTAACTCCTCCGGGGAGGCTCGTAGTTGAAAATTGAAGGCGTTTTTGTGCTTTTCAGACGGTGAGGAGCATGAATATGTGTTTCTTCTGCAAATCTGACCTCTGGGTCAAAAGTTTCGTTTTCTGGCTGAATTGAGCCCTACTGCCAATTCTGAGAAGCACTTTGGTCTAACTCCTCAGGGAAAGCTCATACTTGAAAATTGAAGGCGTTTTTGTGCTTTTCAGACAGTGAGGAGTATGAATATGTGTTTCTTCTGCAAATGTGAGCTCTGGGTCAGAAGTTTCATTTTCTGGCTGAATTGAGCCCTACTGCCATTTCTGAGATGCACTTTGGTCTAACTCCTCAGGGAGAGCTCGTACTTGAAAGTTGAATCTGTTTTTGTGCTTTTCAGACCGTGAGGAGCAGGAATATGTGTTTCTTCTGCAAATCTGAGCTCTGGGTCAAAAGTTACCTTTTCTGGCTGAATTGAGCCCTACTGCCATTTCTGAGATTCACTTTGGTCTAACTCCTCAGGGAAAGCTCGTACTTGAAAATTGAAGGCGTTTTTGTGCTTTTCAGACAGTGAGGAGAATGAATATGTGTTTCTTCTGCAAATGTGAGCTCTGGGTCAGAAGTTTCGTTTTCTGGCTGAACTGAGCCGTACTGCCAATTCTGAAATGCACTTTCGTCTAACTTCTCAGGGAAAGCTCGTACTTGAAAGTTGAATCTGTTTTTGTGCTTTTCAGACCGTGAGGAGCATGAATATGTGTTTCTTCTGCAAATCTGACCTCTGGGTCAAAAGTTCCATTTTCCGGCTGAATTGAGCCCTACTGCCCATTCTGAGAAGCACTTTGGTCTAACTCCTCAGGGACAGCTCGTACTTGAAAGTTGAATCTGTTTTTGTGCCTTTCAGACAGTGAGGAGCATGAATATGTGTTTCTTCTGCAAATCTGAGCTCTGGGTCAAAAGTTACCTTTTCTGGCTGAATTGAGCCCTACTGCCATTTCTGAGATTCACTTTTGTCTAACTCCTCAGGGAAAGCTCGTACTTGAAAATTATAGATGGTTTTGTACTTTTCAGACCGTGAGGAGTATGAATATGTGTTTCTTCTGCAAATCTGAGCTCTGTGTCAAAAGTTTTGTTTTCTGGCTGAATTGAGCCCTACTGCCAATACTGAGATGCACTTTGGTCTAACTCCTCCGGGGAAGCTCGTAGTTGAAAATTGAAGGCGTTTTTGTGCTTTTCAGACGGTGAGGAGCATGAATATGTGTTTCTTCTGCAAATCTGAGCTCTGGGTCAAAAGTTTCGTTTTCTGGCTGAATTGAGCCCTACTGCCAATTCTGAGAAGCACTTTGGTCTAACTCCTCAGGGAAAGCTCATACTTGAAAATTGAAGGCGTTTTTGTGCTTTTCAGACAGTGAGGAGTATGAATATGTGTTTCTTCTGCAAATGTGAGCTCTGGGTCAGAAGTTTCGTTTTCTGGCTGAATTGAGCCCTACTGCCATTTCTGAGATGCACTTTGGTATAACTCCTCAGGGAGAGCTCGTACTTGAAAGTTGAATCTGTTTTTGTGCTTTTCAGACCGTGAGGAGCATGAATATGTGTTTCTTCTGCAAATCTGAGCTCTGGGTCAAAAGTTACCTTTTCTGGCTGAATTGAGCCCTACTGCCATTTCTGAGATTCACTTTGGTCTAACTCCCTCAGGGAAAGCTCGTACTTGAAAATTGAAGGCGTTTTTGTGCTTTTCAGACAGTGAGGAGAATGAATATGTGTTTCTTCTGCAAATGTGAGCTCTGGGTCAGAAGTTTCGTTTTCTGGCTGAATTGAGCCCTACTGCCATTTCTGAGATGCACTTTGGTCTAACTCCTCAGGGACAGCTCGTACTTGAAAGTTGAATCTGTTTTTGTGCCTTTCAGACAGTGAGGAGCATGAATATGTGTTTCTTCTGCAAATCTGAGCTCTGGGTCAAAAGTTACCTTTTCTGGCTGAATTGAGCCCTACTGCCATTTCTGAGATTCACTTTGGTCTAACTCCTCAGGGAAAGCTCGTACTTGAAAATTATAGATGTTTTTGTGCTTTTCAGACCGTGAGGAGTATGAATATGTGTTTCTTCTGCAAATCTGAGCTCTGTGTCAAAAGTTTTGTTTTCTGGCTGAATTGAGCCCTACTGCCCATTCTGAGAAGCACTTTGGTCTAACTCCTCAGGGACAGCTCGTACTTGAAAGTTGAATCTGTTTTTGTGCCTTTCAGAAAGTGAGGAGCATGAATATGTGTTTCTTCTGCAAATCTGAGCTCTGGGTCAAAAGTTACCTTTTCTGGCTGAATTGAGCCCTACTGCCATTTCTGAGATTCACTTTGGTCTAACTCCTCAGGGAAAGCTCGTACTTGAAAATTATAGATGTTTTTGTGCTTTTCAGACCGTGAGGAGTATGAATATGTGTTTCTTCTGCAAATCTGAGCTCTGTGTCAAAAGTTTTGTTTTCTGGCTGAATTGAGCCCTACTGCTAATACTGAGATGCACTTTGGTCTAACTCCTCCGGGGAGGCTCGTAGTTGAAAATTGAAGGCGTTTTTGTGCTTTTCAGACGGTGAGGAGCATGAATATGTGTTTCTTCTGCAAATCTGACCTCTGGGTCAAAAGTTTCGTTTTCTGGCTGAATTGAGCCCTACTGCCAATTCTGAGAAGCACTTTGGTCTAACTCCTCAGGGAAAGCTCATACTTGAAAATTGAAGGCGTTTTTGTGCTTTTCAGACAGTGAGGAGTATGAATATGTGTTTCTTCTGCAAATGTGACCTCTGGGTCAGAAGTTTCATTTTCTGGCTGAATTGAGCCCTACTGCCATTTCTGAGATGCACTTTGGTCTAACTCCTCAGGGAGAGCTCGTACTTGAAAGTTGAATCTGTTTTTGTGCTTTTCAGACCGTGAGGAGCAGGAATATGTGTTTCTTCTGCAAATCTGAGCTCTGGGTCAAAAGTTACCTTTTCTGGCTGAATTGAGCCCTACTGCCATTTCTGAGATTCACTTTGGTCTAACTCCTCAGGGAAAGCTCGTACTTGAAAATTGAAGGCGTTTTTGTGCTTTTCAGACAGTGAGGAGAATGAATATGTGTTTCTTCTGCAAATGTGAGCTCTGGGTCAGAAGTTTCGTTTTCTGGCTGAACTGAGCCGTACTGCCAATTCTGAAATGCACTTTCGTCTAACTTCTCAGGGAAAGCTCGTACTTGAAAGTTGAATCTGTTTTTGTGCTTTTCAGACCGTGAGGAGCATGAATATGTGTTTCTTCTGCAAATCTGACCTCTGGGTCAAAAGTTCCATTTTCGGGCTGAATTGAGCCCTACTGCCCATTCTGAGAAGCACTTTGGTCTAACTCCTCAGGGACAGCTCGTACTTGAAAGTTGAATCTGTTTTTGTGCCTTTCAGACAGTGAGGAGCATGAATATGTGTTTCTTCTGCAAATCTGAGCTCTGGGTCAAAAGTTACCTTTTCTGGCTGAATTGAGCCCTACTGCCATTTCTGAGATTCACTTTTGTCTAACTCCTCAGGGAAAGCTCGTACTTGAAAATTATAGATGGTTTTGTACTTTTCAGACCGTGAGGAGTATGAATATGTGTTTCTTCTGCAAATCTGAGCTCTGTGTCAAAAGTTTTGTTTTCTGGCTGAATTGAGCCCTACTGCCAATACTGAGATGCACTTTGGTCTAACTCCTCCGGGGAAGCTCGTAGTTGAAAATTGAAGGCGTTTTTGTGCTTTTCAGACGGTGAGGAGCATGAATATGTGTTTCTTCTGCAAATCTGAGCTCTGGGTCAAAAGTTTCGTTTTCTGGCTGAATTGAGCCCTACTGCCAATTCTGAGAAGCACTTTGGTCTAACTCCTCAGGGAAAGCTCATACTTGAAAATTGAAGGCGTTTTTGTGCTTTTCAGACAGTGAGGAGTATGAATATGTGTTTCTTCTGCAAATGTGAGCTCTGGGTCAGAAGTTTCGTTTTCTGGCTGAATTGAGCCCTACTGCCATTTCTGAGATGCACTTTGGTATAACTCCTCAGGGAGAGCTCGTACTTGAAAGTTGAATCTGTTTTTGTGCTTTTCAGACCGTGAGGAGCAGGAATATGTGTTTCTTCTGCAAATCTGAGCTCTGGGTCAAAAGTTACCTTTTCTGGCTGAATTGAGCCCTACTGCCATTTCTGAGATTCACTTTGGTCTAACTCCTCAGGGAAAGCTCGTACTTGAAAATTGAAGGCGTTTTTGTGCTTTTCAGACAGTGAGGAGAATGAATATGTGTTTCTTCTGCAAATGTGAGCTCTGGGTCAGAAGTTTCGTTTTCTGGCTGAACTGAGCCCTACTGCCATTTCTGAGATGCACTTTGGTCTAACTCCTCAGGGACAGCTCGTACTTGAAAGTTGAATCTGTTTTTGTGCCTTTCAGACAGTGAGGAGCATGAATATGTGTTTCTTCTGCAAATCTGAGCTCTGGGTCAAAAGTTACCTTTTCTGGCTGAATTGAGCCCTACTGCCATTTCTGAGATTCACTTTGGTCTAACTCCTCAGGGAAAGCTCGTACTTGAAAATTATAGATGTTTTTGTGCTTTTCAGACCGTGAGGAGTATGAATATGTGTTTCTTCTGCAAATCTGAGCTCTGTGTCAAAAGTTTTGTTTTCTGGCTGAATTGAGCCCTACTGCCCATTCTGAGAAGCACTTTGGTCTAACTCCTCAGGGACAGCTCGTACTTGAAAGTTGAATCTGTTTTTGTGCCTTTCAGAAAGTGAGGAGCATTAATATGTGTTTCTTCTGCAAATCTGAGCTCTGGGTCAAAAGTTACCTTTTCTGGCTGAATTGAGCCCTACTGCCATTTCTGAGATTCACTTTGGTCTAACTCCTCAGGGAAAGCTCGTACTTGAAAATTATAGATGTTTTTGTGCTTTTCAGACCGTGAGGAGTATGAATATGTGTTTCTTCTGCAAATCTGAGCTCTGTGTCAAAAGTTTTGTTTTCTGGCTGAATTGAGCCCTACTGCTAATACTGAGATGCACTTTGGTCTAACTCCTCAGGGACAGCTCGTACTTGAAAGTTGAATCTGTTTTTGTGCCTTTCAGAAAGTGAGGAGCATGAATATGTGTTTCTTCTGCAAATCTGAGCTCTGGGTCAAAAGTTTCGTTTTCTGGCTGAATTGAGCCCTACTGCCAATTCTGAGAAGCACTTTGGTCTAACTCCTCAGGGAAAGCTCATACTTGAAAATTGAAGGCGTTTTTGTGCTTTTCAGACAGTGAGGAGTATGAATATGTGTTTCTTCTGCAAATGTGAGCTCTGGGTCAGAAGTTTCATTTTCTGGCTGAATTGAGCCCTACTGCCATTTCTGAGATGCACTTTGGTCTAACTCCTCAGGGAGAGCTCGTACTTGAAAGTTGAATCTGTTTTTGTGCTTTTCAGACCGTGAGGAGCAGGAATATGTGTTTCTTCTGCAAATCTGAGCTCTGGGTCAGAAGTTTCGTTTTCTGGCTGAATTGAGCCCTACTGCCATTTCTGAAATGCACTTTGGTCTAACTCCTCAGGGAAAGCTCGTACTTGAAAATTGAATCTGTTTTTGTGCTTTTTAGACAGTGAGGAGCATGAATATGTGTTTCTTCTGCAAATCTGACCTCTGGGTCAAAAGTTACGTTTTCTGGCTGAATTGAGCCCTACTGCCATTTGTGAGAACCACTTTGGTCTAACTCCTCAGGGAGAGCTCGTACTTGAAAGTTGAATCTGTTTTTGTGCTTTTTAGACAGTGAGGAGCATGAATATGTGTTTCTTCTGCAAATCTGACCTCTGGGTCAAAAGTTACGTTTTCTGGCTGAATTGAGCCCTACTGCCATTTCTGAGATACACTTTGGTCTAACTCCTTAGGGAAAGCTCGTACTTGAAAGTTGAATCTGTTTTTGTGCTTTTCAGACCGTGAGGAGCATGAATATGTGTTTCTTCTACAAATCTGAGCTCTGTGTCAAAAGTTAACTTTTCTGGCTGAACTGAGCCGTACTGCCAATTCTGAAATGCACTTTCGTCTAACTCCTCAGGAAAAGCTCGTACTTGAAAGTTGAATCTGTTTTTGTGCTTTTCAGACCGTGAGGAGCATGAATATGTGTTTCTTCTGCAAATCTGACCTCTGGGTCAAAAGTTACATTTTCTGGCTGAATTGAGCCCTACTGCCCATTCTGAGAAGCACTTTGGTCTAACTCCTCAGGGACAGCTCGTACTTGAAAGTTGAATCTGTTTTTGTGCCTTTCAGACAGTGAGGAGCATGAATATGTGTTTCTTCTGCAAATCTGAGCTCTGGGTCAAAAGTTACCTTTTCTGGCTGAATTGAGCCCTACTGCCATTTCTGAGATTCACTTTGGTCTAACTCCTCAGGGAAAGCTCGTACTTGAAAGTTGAATCTGTTTTTGTGCTTTTCAGACCGTGAGGAGCATGAATATGTGTTTCTTCTACAAATCTGAGCTCTGTGTCAAAAAGTTAACTTTTCTGGCTGAACTGAGCCGTACTGCCAATTCTGAAATGCACTTTCGTCTAACTCCTCAGGAAAAGCTCGTACTTGAAAGTTGAATCTGTTTTTGTGCTTTTCAGACCGTGAGGAGCATGAATATGTGTTTCTTCTGCAAATCTGACCTCTGGGTCAAAAGTTACATTTTCTGGCTGAATTGAGCCCTACTGCCCATTCTGAGAAGCACTTTGGTCTAACTCCTCAGGGACAGCTCGTACTTGAAAGTTGAATCTGTTTTTGTGCCTTTCAGACAGTGAGGAGCATGAATATGTGTTTCTTCTGCAAATCTGAGCTCTGGGTCAAAAGTTACCTTTTCTGGCTGAATTGAGCCCTACTGCCATTTCTGAGATTCACTTTGGTCTAACTCCTCAGGGAAAGCTCGTACTTGAAAATTATAGATGTTTTTTGTGCTTTTCAGACCGTGAGGAGTATGAATATGTGTTTCTTCTGCAAATCTGAGCTCTGTGTCAAAAGTTTTGTTTTCTGGCTGAATTGAGCCCTACTGCCCATTCTGAGAAGCACTTTGGTCTAACTCCTCAGGGACAGCTCGTACTTGAAAGTTGAATCTGTTTTTGTGCCTTTCAGAAAGTGAGGAGCATGAATATGTGTTTCTTCTGCAAATCTGAGCTCTGGGTCAAAAGTTACCTTTCTGGCTGAATTGAGCCCTACTGCCATTTCTGAGATTCACTTTGGTCTAACTCCTCAGGGAAAGCTCGTACTTGAAAATTATAGATGTTTTTGTGCTTTTCAGACCGTGAGGAGTATGAATATGTGTTTCTTCTGCAAATCTGAGCTCTGTGTCAAAAGTTTTGTTTTCTGGCTGAATTGAGCCCTACTGCTAATACTGAGATGCACTTTGGTCTAACTCCTCCGGGGAGGCTCGTAGTTGAAAATTGAAGGCGTTTTTGTGCTTTTCAGACGGTGAGGAGCATGAATATGTGTTTCTTCTGCAAATCTGACCTCTGGGTCAAAAGTTTCGTTTTCTGGCTGAATTGAGCCCTACTGCCAATTCTGAGAAGCACTTTGGTCTAACTCCTCAGGGAAAGCTCATACTTGAAAATTGAAGGCGTTTTTGTGCTTTTCAGACAGTGAGGAGTATGAATATGTGTTTCTTCTGCAAATGTGAGCTCTGGGTCAGAAGTTTCATTTTCTGGCTGAATTGAGCCCTACTGCCATTTCTGAGATGCACTTTGGTCTAACTCCTCAGGGAGAGCTCGTACTTGAAAGTTGAATCTGTTTTTGTGCTTTTCAGACCGTGAGGAGCAGGAATATGTGTTTCTTCTGCAAATCTGAGCTCTGGGTCAAAAGTTACCTTTTCTGGCTGAATTGAGCCCTACTGCCATTTCTGAGATTCACTTTGGTCTAACTCCTCAGGGAAAGCTCGTACTTGAAAAATTGAAGGCGTTTTTGTGCTTTTCAGACAGTGAGGAGAATGAATATGTGTTTCTTCTGCAAATGTGAGCTCTGGGTCAGAAGTTTCGTTTTCTGGCTGAACTGAGCCGTACTGCCAATTCTGAAATGCACTTTCGTCTAACTTCTCAGGGAAAGCTCGTACTTGAAAGTTGAATCTGTTTTGTGCTTTTCAGACCGTGAGGAGCATGAATATGTGTTTCTTCTGCAAATCTGACCTCTGGGTCAAAAGTTCCATTTTCCGGCTGAATTGAGCCCTACTGCCCATTCTGAGAAGCACTTTGGTCTAACTCCTCAGGGACAGCTCGTACTTGAAAGTTGAATCTGTTTTTGTGCCTTTCAGACAGTGAGGAGCATGAATATGTGTTTCTTCTGCAAATCTGAGCTCTGGGTCAAAAGTTACCTTTTCTGGCTGAATTGAGCCCTACTGCCATTTCTGAGATTCACTTTTGTCTAACTCCTCAGGGAAAGCTCGTACTTGAAAATTATAGATGGTTTTGTACTTTTCAGACCGTGAGGAGTATGAATATGTGTTTCTTCTGCAAATCTGAGCTCTGTGTCAAAAGTTTTGTTTTCTGGCTGAATTGAGCCCTACTGCCAATACTGAGATGCACTTTGGTCTAACTCCTCCGGGGAAGCTCGTAGTTGAAAATTGAAGGCGTTTTTGTGCTTTTCAGACGGTGAGGAGCATGAATATGTGTTTCTTCTGCAAATCTGAGCTCTGGGTCAAAAGTTTCGTTTTCTGGCTGAATTGAGCCCTACTGCCAATTCTGAGAAGCACTTTGGTCTAACTCCTCAGGGAAAGCTCATACTTGAAAATTGAAGGCGTTTTTGTGCTTTTCAGACAGTGAGGAGTATGAATATGTGTTTCTTCTGCAAATGTGAGCTCTGGGTCAGAAGTTTCGTTTTCTGGCTGAATTGAGCCCTACTGCCATTTCTGAGATGCACTTTGGTATAACTCCTCAGGGAGAGCTCGTACTTGAAAGTTGAATCTGTTTTTGTGCTTTTCAGACCGTGAGGAGCATGAATATGTGTTTCTTCTGCAAATCTGAGCTCTGGGTCAAAAGTTACCTTTTCTGGCTGAATTGAGCCCTACTGCCATTTCTGAGATTCACTTTGGTCTAACTCCTCAGGGAAAGCTCGTACTTGAAAATTGAAGGCGTTTTTGTGCTTTTCAGACAGTGAGGAGAATGAATATGTGTTTCTTCTGCAAATGTGAGCTCTGGGTCAGAAGTTTCGTTTTCTGGCTGAATTGAGCCCTACTGCCATTTCTGAGATGCACTTTGGTCTAACTCCTCAGGGACAGCTCGTACTTGAAAGTTGAATCTGTTTTTGTGCCTTTCAGACAGTGAGGAGCATGAATATGTGTTTCTTCTGCAAATCTGAGCTCTGGGTCAAAAGTTACCTTTTCTGGCTGAATTGAGCCCTACTGCCATTTCTGAGATTCACTTTGGTCTAACTCCTCAGGGAAAGCTCGTACTTGAAAATTATAGATGTTTTTGTGCTTTTCAGACCGTGAGGAGTATGAATATGTGTTTCTTCTGCAAATCTGAGCTCTGTGTCAAAAGTTTTGTTTTCTGGCTGAATTGAGCCCTACTGCCCATTCTGAGAAGCACTTTGGTCTAACTCCTCAGGGACAGCTCGTACTTGAAAGTTGAATCTGTTTTTGTGCCTTTCAGAAAGTGAGGAGCATGAATATGTGTTTCTTCTGCAAATCTGAGCTCTGGGTCAAAAGTTACCTTTTCTGGCTGAATTGAGCCCTACTGCCATTTCTGAGATTCACTTTGGTCTAACTCCTCAGGGAAAGCTCGTACTTGAAAATTATAGATGTTTTTGTGCTTTTCAGACCGTGAGGAGTATGAATATGTGTTTCTTCTGCAAATCTGAGCTCTGTGTCAAAAGTTTTGTTTTCTGGCTGAATTGAGCCCTACTGCTAATACTGAGATGCACTTTGGTCTAACTCCTCCGGGGAGGCTCGTAGTTGAAAATTGAAGGCGTTTTTGTGCTTTTCAGACGGTGAGGAGCATGAATATGTGTTTCTTCTGCAAATCTGACCTCTGGGTCAAAAGTTTCGTTTTCTGGCTGAATTGAGCCCTACTGCCAATTCTGAGAAGCACTTTGGTCTAACTCCTCAGGGAAAGCTCATACTTGAAAATTGAAGGCGTTTTTGTGCTTTTCAGACAGTGAGGAGTATGAATATGTGTTTCTTCTGCAAATGTGACCTCTGGGTCAGAAGTTTCATTTTCTGGCTGAATTGAGCCCTACTGCCATTTCTGAGATGCACTTTGGCCTAACTCCTCAGGGAGAGCTCGTACTTGAAAGTTGAATCTGTTTTTGTGCTTTTCAGACCGTGAGGAGCAGGAATATGTGTTTCTTCTGCAAATCTGAGCTCTGGGTCAAAAGTTACCTTTTCTGGCTGAATTGAGCCCTACTGCCATTTCTGAGATTCACTTTGGTCTAACTCCTCAGGGAAAGCTCGTACTTGAAAATTGAAGGCGTTTTTGTGCTTTTCAGACAGTGAGGAGAATGAATATGTGTTTCTTCTGCAAATGTGAGCTCTGGGTCAGAAGTTTCGTTTTCTGGCTGAACTGAGCCGTACTGCCAATTCTGAAATGCACTTTCGTCTAACTTCTCAGGGAAAGCTCGTACTTGAAAGTTGAATCTGTTTTTGTGCTTTTCAGACCGTGAGGAGCATGAATATGTGTTTCTTCTGCAAATCTGACCTCTGGGTCAAAAGTTCCATTTTCGGGCTGAATTGAGCCCTACTGCCCATTCTGAGAAGCACTTTGGTCTAACTCCTCAGGGACAGCTCGTACTTGAAAGTTGAATCTGTTTTTGTGCCTTTCAGACAGTGAGGAGCATGAATATGTGTTTCTTCTGCAAATCTGAGCTCTGGGTCAAAAGTTACCTTTTCTGGCTGAATTGAGCCCTACTGCCATTTCTGAGATTCACTTTTGTCTAACTCCTCAGGGAAAGCTCGTACTTGAAAATTATAGATGGTTTTGTACTTTTCAGACCGTGAGGAGTATGAATATGTGTTTCTTCTGCAAATCTGAGCTCTGTGTCAAAAGTTTTGTTTTCTGGCTGAATTGAGCCCTACTGCCAATACTGAGATGCACTTTGGTCTAACTCCTCCGGGGAAGCTCGTAGTTGAAAATTGAAGGCGTTTTTGTGCTTTTCAGACGGTGAGGAGCATGAATATGTGTTTCTTCTGCAAATCTGAGCTCTGGGTCAAAAGTTTCGTTTTCTGGCTGAATTGAGCCCTACTGCCAATTCTGAGAAGCACTTTGGTCTAACTCCTCAGGGAAAGCTCATACTTGAAAATTGAAGGCGTTTTTGTGCTTTTCAGACAGTGAGGAGTATGAATATGTGTTTCTTCTGCAAATGTGAGCTCTGGGTCAGAAGTTTCGTTTTCTGGCTGAATTGAGCCCTACTGCCATTTCTGAGATGCACTTTGGTATAACTCCTCAGGGAGAGCTCGTACTTGAAAGTTGAATCTGTTTTTGTGCTTTTCAGACCGTGAGGAGCAGGAATATGTGTTTCTTCTGCAAATCTGAGCTCTGGGTCAAAAGTTACCTTTTCTGGCTGAATTGAGCCCTACTGCCATTTCTGAGATTCACTTTGGTCTAACTCCTCAGGGAAAGCTCGTACTTGAAAATTGAAGGCGTTTTTGTGCTTTTCAGACAGTGAGGAGAATGAATATGTGTTTCTTCTGCAAATGTGAGCTCTGGGTCAGAAGTTTCGTTTTCTGGCTGAACTGAGCCCTACTGCCATTTCTGAGATGCACTTTGGTCTAACTCCTCAGGGACAGCTCGTACTTGAAAGTTGAATCTGTTTTTGTGCCTTTCAGACAGTGAGGAGCATGAATATGTGTTTCTTCTGCAAATCTGAGCTCTGGGTCAAAAGTTACCTTTTCTGGCTGAATTGAGCCCTACTGCCATTTCTGAGATTCACTTTGGTCTAACTCCTCAGGGAAAGCTCGTACTTGAAAATTATAGATGTTTTTGTGCTTTTCAGACCGTGAGGAGTATGAATATGTGTTTCTTCTGCAAATCTGAGCTCTGTGTCAAAAGTTTTGTTTTCTGGCTGAATTGAGCCCTACTGCCCATTCTGAGAAGCACTTTGGTCTAACTCCTCAGGGACAGCTCGTACTTGAAAGTTGAATCTGTTTTTGTGCCTTTCAGAAAGTGAGGAGCATGAATATGTGTTTCTTCTGCAAATCTGAGCTCTGGGTCAAAAGTTACCTTTTCTGGCTGAATTGAGCCCTACTGCCATTTCTGAGATTCACTTTGGTCTAACTCCTCAGGGAAAGCTCGTACTTGAAAATTATAGATGTTTTTGTGCTTTTCAGACCGTGAGGAGTATGAATATGTGTTTCTTCTGCAAATCTGAGCTCTGTGTCAAAAGTTTTGTTTTCTGGCTGAATTGAGCCCTACTGCTAATACTGAGATGCACTTTGGTCTAACTCCTCAGGGACAGCTCGTACTTGAAAGTTGAATCTGTTTTTGTGCCTTTCAGAAAGTGAGGAGCATGAATATGTGTTTCTTCTGCAAATCTGAGCTCTGGGTCAAAAGTTTCGTTTTCTGGCTGAATTGAGCCCTACTGCCAATTCTGAGAAGCACTTTGGTCTAACTCCTCAGGGAAAGCTCATACTTGAAAATTGAAGGCGTTTTTGTGCTTTTCAGACAGTGAGGAGTATGAATATGTGTTTCTTCTGCAAATGTGAGCTCTGGGTCAGAAGTTTCATTTTCTGGCTGAATTGAGCCCTACTGCCATTTCTGAGATGCACTTTGGTCTAACTCCTCAGGGAGAGCTCGTACTTGAAAGTTGAATCTGTTTTTGTGCTTTTCAGACCGTGAGGAGCAGGAATATGTGTTTCTTCTGCAAATCTGAGCTCTGGGTCAAAAGTTACCTTTTCCGGCTGAATTGAGCCCTACTGCCCATTCTGAGAAGCACTTTGGTCTAACTCCTCAGGGACAGCTCGTACTTGAAAGTTGAATCTGTTTTTGTGCCTTTCAGACAGTGAGGAGCATGAATATGTGTTTCTTCTGCAAATCTGAGCTCTGGGTCAAAAGTTACCTTTTCTGGCTGAATTGAGCCCTACTGCCATTTCTGAGATTCACTTTGGTCTAACTCCTCAGGGAAAGCTCGTACTTGAAAATTATAGATGGTTTTGTACTTTTCAGACCGTGAGGAGTATGAATATGTGTTTCTTCTGCAAATCTGAGCTCTGTGTCAAAAGTTTTGTTTTCTGGCTGAATTGAGCCCTACTGCCAATACTGAGATGCACTTTGGTCTAACTCCTCCGGGGAAGCTCGTAGTTGAAAATTGAAGGCGTTTTTGTGCTTTTCAGACGGTGAGGAGCATGAATATGTGTTTCTTCTGCAAATCTGAGCTCTGGGTCAAAAGTTTCGTTTTCTGGCTGAATTGAGCCCTACTGCCAATTCTGAGAAGCACTTTGGTCTAACTCCTCAGGGAAAGCTCATACTTGAAAATTGAAGGCGTTTTTTGTGCTTTTCAGACAGTGAGGAGTATGAATATGTGTTTCTTCTGCAAATGTGAGCTCTGGGTCAGAAGTTTCGTTTTCTGGCTGAATTGAGCCCTACTGCCATTTCTGAGATGCACTTTCGTATAACTCCTCAGGGAGAGCTCGTACTTGAAAGTTGAATCTGTTTTTGTGCTTTTCAGACCGTGAGGAGCATGAATATGTGTTTCTTCTGCAAATCTGAGCTCTGGGTCAAAAGTTACCTTTTCTGGCTGAATTGAGCCCTACTGCCATTTCTGAGATTCACTTTGGTCTAACTCCTCAGGGAAAGCTCGTACTTGAAAATTGAAGGCGTTTTTGTGCTTTTCAGACAGTGAGGAGAATGAATATGTGTTTCTTCTGCAAATGTGAGCTCTGGGTCAGAAGTTTCGTTTTCTGGCTGAATTGAGCCCTACTGCCATTTCTGAGATGCACTTTGGTCTAACTCCTCAGGGAAAGCTCGTACTTGAAAGTTGAATCTGTTTTTGTGCCTTTCAGACAGTGAGGAGCATGAATATGTGTTTCTTCTGCAAAACTGAGCTCTGCGTCAAAAGTTAACTTATCTCGCTGAATTGAGCCCTACTGCCCATTCTGAGATGCACTTTGTTCTAACTCCTCAGGGAAAGCTCGTACTTGAAAATTATAGATGTTTTTGTGCTTTTCAGACCGTGAGGAGTATGAATATGTGTTTCTTCTGCAAATGTGAGCTCTGTGTCAAAAGTTTCGTTTTGTGGCTGAATTGAGCCCTACTGCCAATTCTGAGATGCACTTTTGTCTAACTCCTCAGGGAAAGCTCGTACTTGAAAATTGAAGGCGTTTTTGTGCTTTTCAGACCGTGAGGAGTATGAATATGTGTTTCTTCTGTAAATGTCAGCTCTGTGTCAAAAGTTACGTTTTCTGGCTGAATTGAGCCCTACTGCCCATTCTGAGAACCACTTTGGTCTAAGTCCTCAGGGAGAGCTCGTAGTTGAAAGTTGAATCTGTTTTTGTGCTTTTCAGACAGTGAGGAGCATGAATATGTGTTTCTTCTGCAAATCTGAGCTCTGTGTCAAAAGTTACGTTTTCTGGCTGAATTGAGCCCTACTGCCATTTCTGAGAACCACTTTGGTCTAACTCCTCAGGGAGAGCTCGTACTTGAAAGTTGAATCTGTTTTTGTGCTTTTCAGACACTGAGGAGCATGAATATTTGTTTCTTCTGCAAATCTGACCTCTGGGTCAAAAGTTTTGTTTTCTGGCTGAATTGAGCCCTACTGCCAATACTGGGATGCACTTTGGTCTAACTCCTCCGGGGAAGCTCGTAGTTGAAAATTGAAGGCGTTTTTGTGCTTTTCAGACGGTGAGGAGCATGAATATGTGTTTCTTCTGCAATTCTGAGCTCTGGGTCAGAAGTTTCGTTTTCTGGCTGAATTGAGCCCTACTGCCATTTCTGAGATGCACTTTGGTCTAACTCCTCAGGGAGAGCTCGTACTTGAAAGTTGAATCTGTTTTTGTGCTTTTCAGACCGTGAGGAGCATGAATATGTGTTTCTTCTGCAAATCTGACCTCTGGGTCAAAAGTTCCATTTTCCGGCTGAATTGAGCCCTACTGCCCATTCTGAGAAGCACTTTGGTCTAACTCCTCAGGGACAGCTCGTACTTGAAAGTTGAATCTATTTTTGTGCCTTTCAGACAGTGAGGAGCATGAATATGTGTTTCTTCTGCAAATCTGAGCTCTGGGTCAAAAGTTACCTTTTCTGGCTGAATTGAGCCCTACTGCCATTTCTGAGATTCACTTTGGTCTAACTCCTCAGGGAAAGCTCGTACTTGAAAATTATAGATGGTTTTGTACTTTTCAGACCGTGAGGAGTATGAATATGTGTTTCTTCTGCAAATCTGAGCTCTGTGTCAAAAGTTTTGTTTTCTGGCTGAATTGAGCCCTACTGCCAATACTGAGATGCACTTTGGTCTAACTCCTCCGGGGAAGCTCGTAGTTGAAAATTGAAGGCGTTTTTGTGCTTTTCAGACGGTGAGGAGCATGAATATGTGTTTCTTCTGCAAATCTGACCTCTGGGTCAAAAGTTTCGTTTTCTGGCTGAATTGAGCCCTACTGCCAATTCTGAGAAGCACTTTGGTCTAACTCCTCAGGGAAAGCTCATACTTGAAAATTGAAGGCGTTTTTGTGCTTTTCAGACAGTGAGGAGTATGAATATGTGTTTCTTCTGCAAATGTGAGCTCTGGGTCAGAAGTTTCGTTTTCTGGCTGAATTGAGCCCTACTGCCATTTCTGAGATGCACTTTGGTATAACTCCTCAGGGAGAGCTCGTACTTGAAAGTTGAATCTGTTTTTGTGCTTTTCAGACCGTGAGGAGCATGAATATGTGTTTCTTCTGCAAATCTGAGCTCTGGGTCAAAAGTTACCTTTTCTGGCTGAATTGAGCCCTACTGCCATTTCTGAGATTCACTTTGGTCTAACTCCTCAGGGAAAGCTCGTACTTGAAAATTGAAGGCGTTTTTGTGCTTTTCAGACAGTGAGGAGAATGAATATGTGTTTCTTCTGCAAATGTGAGCTCTGGGTCAGAAGTTTCGTTTTCTGGCTGAATTGAGCCCTACTGCCATTTCTGAGATGCACTTTGGTCTAACTCCTCAGGGAAAGCTCGTACTTGAAAGTTGAATCTGTTTTTGTGCCTTTCAGACAGTGAGGAGCATGAATATGTGTTTCTTCTGCAAAACTGAGCTCTGCGTCAAAAGTTAACTTATCTCGCTGAATTGAGCCCTACTGCCATTTCTGAGATGCACTTTGGTATAACTCCTCAGGGAGAGCTCGTACTTGAAAATTATAGATGTTTTTGTGCTTTTCAGACCGTGAGGAGCATGAATATGTGTTTCTTCTGCAAATCTGAGCTCTGGGTCAAAAGTTACCTTTTCTGGCTGAATTGAGCCCTACTGCCATTTCTGAGATTCACTTTGGTCTAACTCCTCAGGGAAAGCTCGTACTTGAAAATTGAAGGCGTTTTTTGTGCTTTTCAGACAGTGAGGAGAATGAATATGTGTTTCTTCTGCAAATGTGAGCTCTGGGTCAGAAGTTTCGTTTTCTGGCTGAATTGAGCCCTACTGCCATTTCTGAGATGCACTTTGGTCTAACTCCTCAGGGAGAGCTCGTACTTGAAAGTTGAATCTGTTTTTGTGCTTTTCAGACCGTGAGGAGCATGAATATGTGTTTCTTCTGCAAATCTGACCTCTGGGTCAAAAGTTCCATTTTCCGGCTGAATTGAGCCCTACTGCCCATTCTGAGAAGCACTTTGGTCTAACTCCTCAGGGACAGCTCGTACTTGAAAGTTGAATCTATTTTTGTGCCTTTCAGACAGTGAGGAGCATGAATATGTGTTTCTTCTGCAAATCTGAGCTCTGGGTCAAAAGTTACCTTTTCTGGCTGAATTGAGCCCTACTGCCATTTCTGAGATTCACTTTGGTCTAACTCCTCAGGGAAAGCTCGTACTTGAAAATTGAAGGCGTTTTTGTGCTTTTCAGACAGTGAGGAGAATGAATATGTGTTTCTTCTGCAAATGTGAGCTCTGGGTCAGAAGTTTCGTTTTCTGGCTGAACTGAGCCGTACTGCCAATTCTGAAATGGACTTTCGTCTAACTTCTCAGGGAAAGCTCGTACTTGAAAGTTGAATCTGTTTTTGTGCTTTTCAGACCGTGAGGAGCATGAATATGTGTTTCTTCTGCAAATCTGACCTCTGGGTCAAAAGTTCCATTTTCCGGCTGAATTGAGCCCTACTGCCCATTCTGAGAAGCACTTTGGTCTAACTCCTCAGGGACAGCTCGTACTTGAAAGTTGAATCTGTTTTTGTGCCTTTCAGACAGTGAGGAGCATGAATATGTGTTTCTTCTGCAAATCTGAGCTCTGGGTCAAAAGTTACCTTTTCTGGCTGAATTGAGCCCTACTGCCATTTCTGAGATTCACTTTGGTCTAACTCCTCAGGGAAAGCTCGTACTTGAAAATTATAGATGGTTTTGTACTTTTCAGACCGTGAGGAGTATGAATATGTGTTTCTTCTGCAAATCTGAGCTCTGGGTCAAAAGTTTTGTTTTCTGGCTGAATTGAGCCCTACTGCCAATACTGAGATGCACTTTGGTCTAACTCCTCCGGGGAAGCTCGTAGTTGAAAATTGAAGGCGTTTTTGTGCTTTTCAGACGGTGAGGAGCATGAATATGTGTTTCTTCTGCAAATCTGAGCTCTGGGTCAAAAGTTTCGTTTTCTGGCTGAATTGAGCCCTACTGCCAATTCTGAGAAGCACTTTGGTCTAACTCCTCAGGGAAAGCTCATACTTGAAAATTGAAGGCGTTTTTGTGCTTTTCAGACAGTGAGGAGTATGAATATGTGTTTCTTCTGCAAATGTGAGCTCTGGGTCAGAAGTTTCGTTTTCTGGCTGAATTGAGCCCTACTGCCATTTCTGAGATGCACTTTGGTATAACTCCTCAGGGAGAGCTCGTACTTGAAAGTTGAATCTGTTTTTGTGCTTTTCAGACCGTGAGGAGCATGAATATGTGTTTCTTCTGCAAATCTGAGCTCTGGGTCAAAAGTTACCTTTTCTGGCTGAATTGAGCCCTACTGCCATTTCTGAGATTCACTTTGGTCTAACTCCTCAGGGAAAGCTCGTACTTGAAAATTGAAGGCGTTTTTGTGCTTTTCAGACAGTGAGGAGAATGAATATGTGTTTCTTCTGCAAATGTGAGTTCTGGTCAGAAGTTTCGTTTTCTGGCTGAATTGAGCCCTACTGCCATTTCTGAGATGCACTTTGGTCTAACTCCTCAGGGAAAGCTCGTACTTGAAAGTTGAATCTGTTTTTGTGCCTTTCAGACAGTGAGGAGCATGAATATGTGTTTCTTCTGCAAAACTGAGCTCTGCGTCAAAAGTTAACTTATCTCGCTGAATTGAGCCCTACTGCCCATTCTGAGATGCACTTTGTTCTAACTCCTCAGGGAAAGCTCGTACTTGAAAATTATAGATGTTTTTGTGCTTTTCAGACCGTGAGGAGTATGAATATGTGTTTCTTCTGCAAATGTGAGCTCTGTGTCAAAAGTTTCGTTTTGTGGCTGAATTGAGCCCTACTGCCATTTCTGAGAACCACTTTGGTCTAACTCCTCAGGGAGAGCTCGTACTTGAAAGTTGAATCTGTTTTTCTGCTTTTCAGACACTGAGGAGCATGAATATTTGTTTCTTCTGCAAATCTGACCTCTGGGTCAAAAGTTTTGTTTTCTGGCTGAATTGAGCCCTACTGCCAATACTGGGATGCACTTTGGTCTAACTCCTCCGGGGAAGCTCGTAGTTGAAAATTGAAGGCGTTTTTGTGCTTTTCAGACGGTGAGGAGCATGAATATGTGTTTCTTCTGCAAATCTGAGCTCTGGGTCAAAAGTTTCGTTTTCTGGCTGAATTGAGCCCTACTGCCAATTCTGAGAAGCACTTTGGTCTAACTCCTCAGGGAAAGCTCATACTTGAAAATTGAAGGCGTTTTTGTGCTTTTCAGACAGTGAGGAGTATGAATATGTGTTTCTTCTGCAAATGTGAGCTCTGGGTGAGAAGTTTCGTTTACTGGCTGAATTGAGCCCTACTGCCATTTCTGAGATGCACTTTGGTCTAACTCCTCAGGGAGAGCTCGTACTTGAACGTTGAATCTGTTTTTGTGCTTTTCAGACCGTGAGGAGCAGGAATATGTGTTTCTTCTGCAAATCTGAGCTCTGGGTCAAAAGTTACCTTTTCTGGCTGAATTGAGCCCTACTGCCATTTCTGAGATTCACTTTGGTCTAACTCCTCAGGGAAAGCTCGTACTTGAAAATTGAAGGCGTTTTTGTGCTTTTCAGACAGTGAGGAGAATGAATATGTGTTTCTTCTGCAAATGTGAGCTCTGGGTCATAAGTTTCGTTTTCTGGCTGAATTGAGCCCTACTGCCATTTCTGAGATGCACTTTGGTCTAACTCCTCAGGGAAAGCTCGTACTTGAAAATTCAAGGCGTTTTTGTGCTTTTCAGACGGTGAGGAGCATGAATATGTGTTTCTTCTGCAAATCTGAGCTCTGCGTCAAAAGTTAACTTTTCTCGCTGAATTGAGCCCTACTGCCCATTCTGAGATGCACTTTGTTCTAACTCCTCAGGGAAAACTCGTACTTGAAAATTATAGATGTTTTTGTGCTTTTCAGACCGTGAGGAGTATGAATATGTGTTTCTTCTGCAAATGTGAGCTCTGTGTCAAAAGTTTCGTTTTCTGGCTGAATTGAGCCCTACTGCCAATTCTGAGATGCACTTTTGTCTAACTCCTCAGGGAAAGCTCGTACTTGAAAATTGAAGGCGTTTTTGTGCTTTTCAGACCGTGAGGAGAATGAATATGTGTTTCTTCTGCAAATGTGAGCTCTGGGTCAAAAGTTTCGTTTTCTGGCTGAATTGAGCCCTACTGCCATTTCTGAGATGGGACTTTGGTCTAACTCCTCAGGGAAAGCTCGTACTTGAAAATTGAAGGCGTTTTTGTGCTTTTCAGACAGTGAGGAGAATGAATATGTGTTTCTTCTACAAATGTGAGCTCTGGGTCAGAAGTTTCGTTTTCTGGCTGCATTGAGCCCTACTGCCATTTCTGAGATGCACTTTGGTCTAACTCCTCAGGGAAAGCTCGCACTTGAAAATTCAAGGCGTTTTTGTGCTTTTCAGACGGTGAGGAGCATGAATATGTGTTTCTTCTGCAAATCTGAGCTCTGCGTCAAAAGTTTCGTTTTCTGGCTGAATTGAGCCCTACTGCCAATACTGAGATGCACTTTGGTCTAACTCCTCCGGGGAAGCTCGTAGTTGAAAATTGAAGGCGTTTTTGTGCTTTTCAGACGGTGAGGAGCATGAATATGTGTTTCTTCTGCAAATCTGAGCTCTGGGTCAAAAGTTTCGTTTTCTGGCTGAATTGAGCCCTACTGCCAATTCTGAGAAGCACTTTGGTCTAACTCCTCAGGGAAAGCTCATACTTGAAAATTGAAGGGCGTTTTTGTGCTTTTCAGACAGTGAGGAGTATGAATATGTGTTTCTTCTGCAAATGTGAGCTCTGGGTCAGAAGTTTCGTTTTCTGGCTGAATTGAGCCCTACTGCCATTTCTGAGATGCACTTTGGTATAACTCCTCAGGGAGAGCTCGTACTTGAAAGTTGAATCTGTTTTTGTGCTTTTCAGACCGTGAGGAGCATGAATATGTGTTTCTTCTGCAAATCTGAGCTCTGGGTCAAAAGTTACCTTTTCTGGCTGAATTGAGCCCTACTGCCATTTCTGAGATTCACTTTGGTCTAACTCCTCAGGGAAAGCTCGTACTTGAAAATTGAAGGCGTTTTTGTGCTTTTCAGACAGTGAGGAGAATGAATATGTGTTTCTTCTACAAATGTGAGCTCTGGGTCAGAAGTTTCGTTTTCTGGCTGAATTGAGCCCTACTGCCATTTCTGAGATGCACTTTGGTCTAACTCCTCAGGGAAAGCTCGTACTTGAAAGTTGAATCTGTTTTTGTGCCTTTCAGACAGTGAGGAGCATGAATATGTGTTTCTTCTGCAAAACTGAGCTCTGCGTCAAAAGTTAACTTATCTCGCTGAATTGAGCCCTACTGCCCATTCTGAGATGCACTTTGTTCTAACTCCTCAGGGAAAGCTCGTACTTGAAAATTATAGATGTTTTTGTGCTTTTCAGACCGTGAGGAGTATGAATATGTGTTTCTTCTGCAAATGTGAGCTCTGGGTCAAAAGTTTCGTTTTCTGGCTGAATTGAGCCCTACTGCCCATTCTGAGAACCACTTTGGTCTAACTCCTCAGGGAGAGCTCGTAGTTGAAAGTTGAATCTGTTTTTGTGCTTTTCAGACAGTGAGGAGCATGAATATGTGTTTCTTCTGCAAATCTGAGCTCTGTGTCAAAAGTTACGTTTTCTGGCTGAATTGAGCCCTACTGCCATTTCTGAGAACCACTTTGGTCTAACTCCTCAGGGAGAGCTCGTACTTGAAAGTTGAATCTGTTTTTCTGCTTTTCAGACACTGAGGAGCATGAATATTTGTTTCTTCTGCAAATCTGACCTCTGGGTCAAAAGTTTTGTTTTCTGGCTGAATTGAGCCCTACTGCCAATACTGGGATGCACTTTGGTCTAACTCCTCCGGGGAAGCTCGTAGTTGAAAATTGAAGGCGTTTTTGTGCTTTTCAGACGGTGAGGAGCATGAATATGTGTTTCTTCTGCAAATCTGAGCTCTGGGTCAAAAGTTTCGTTTCTGGCTGAATTGAGCCCTACTGCCAATTCTGAGAAGCACTTTGGTCTAACTCCTCAGGGAAAGCTCATACTTGAAAATTGAAGGCGTTTTTGTGCTTTTCAGACAGTGAGGAGTATGAATATGTGTTTCTTCTGCAAATGTGAGCTCTGGGTGAGAAGTTTCGTTTACTGGCTGAATTGAGCCCTACTGCCATTTCTGAGATGCACTTTGGTCTAACTCCTCAGGGAGAGCTCGTACTTGAACGTTGAATCTGTTTTTGTGCTTTTCAGACCGTGAGGAGCAGGAATATGTGTTTCTTCTGCAAATCTGAGCTCTGGGTCAAAAGTTACCTTTTCTGGCTGAATTGAGCCCTACTGCCATTTCTGAGATTCACTTTGGTCTAACTCCTCAGGGAAAGCTCGTACTTGAAAATTGAAGGCGTTTTTTGTGCTTTTCAGACAGTGAGGAGAATGAATATGTGTTTCTTCTGCAAATGTGAGCTCTGGGTCAGAAGTTTCGTTTTCTGGCTGAATTGAGCCCTACTGCCATTTCTGAGATGCACTTTGGTCTAACTCCTCAGGGAAAGCTCGTACTTGAAAATTCAAGGCGTTTTTGTGCTTTTCAGACGGTGAGGAGCATGAATATGTGTTTCTTCTGCAAATCTGAGCTCTGCGTCAAAAGTTAACTTTTCTCGCTGAATTGAGCCCTACTGCCCATTCTGAGATGCACTTTGTTCTAACTCCTCAGGGAAAACTCGTACTTGAAAATTATAGATGTTTTTGTGCTTTTCAGACCGTGAGGAGTATGAACATGTGTTTCTTCTGCAAATGTGAGCTCTGTGTCAAAAGTTTCGTTTTCTGGCTGAATTGAGCCCTACTGCCAATTCTGAGATGCACTTTTGTCTAACTCCTCAGGGAAAGCTCGTACTTGAAAATTGAAGGCGTTTTTGTGCTTTTCAGACCGTGAGGAGAATGAATATGTGTTTCTTCTGCAAATGTGAGCTCTGGGTCAAAAGTTTCGTTTTCTGGCTGAATTGAGCCCTACTGCCATTTCTGAGATGGACTTTGGTCTAACTCCTCAGGGAAAGCTCGTACTTGAAAATTGAAGGCGTTTTTGTGCTTTTCAGACAGTGAGGAGAATGAATATGTGTTTCTTCTACAAATGTGAGCTCTGGGTCAGAAGTTTCGTTTTCTGGCTGCATTGAGCCCTACTGCCATTTCTGAGATGCACTTTGGTCTAACTCCTCAGGGAAAGCTCGCACTTGAAAATTCAAGGCGTTTTTGTGCTTTTCAGACGGTGAGGAGCATGAATATGTGTTTCTTCTGCAAATCTGAGCTCTGCGTCAAAAGTTTCGTTTTCTGGCTGAATTGAGCCCTACTGCCCATTCTGAGAACCACTTTGGTCTAACTCCTCAGGAGAGCTCGTAGTTGAAAGTTGAATCTGTTTTTGTGCTTTTCAGACAGTGAGGAGCATGAATATGTGTTTCTTCTGCAAATCTGAGCTCTGTGTCAAAAGTTACGTTTTCTGGCTGAATTGAGCCCTACTGCCATTTGTGAGAACCACTTTGGTCTAACTCCTCAGGGAGAGCTCGTACTTGAAAGTTGAATCTGTTTTTGTGCTTTTCAGACAGTGAGGAGCATGAATATGTGTTTCTTCTGCAAATCTGACCTCTGGGTCAAAAGTTACGTTTTCTGGCTGAATTGAGCCCTACTGCCATTTCTGAGATACACTTTGGTCTAACTCCTTAGGGAAAGCTCGTACTTGAAAGTTGAATCTGTTTTTGTGCTTTTCAGACCGTGAGGAGCATGAATATGTGTTTCTTCTACAAATCTGAGCTCTGTGTCAAAAGTTAACTTTTCTGGCTGAACTGAGCCGTACTGCCAATTCTGAAATGCACTTTCGTCTAACTCCTCAGGAAAAGCTCGTACTTGAAAGTTGAATCTGTTTTTGTGCTTTTCAGACCGTGAGGAGCATGAATATGTGTTTCTTCTGCAAATCTGACCTCTGGGTCAAAAGTTACATTTTCTGG
The DNA here is from genome assembly GCF_029215685.1 of Pituophis catenifer annectens. NCBI lineage: Eukaryota > Metazoa > Chordata > Lepidosauria > Squamata > Colubridae > Pituophis > Pituophis catenifer. The sequence continues at coordinate 47,787 of NW_027256997.1, read as the reverse complement.
CTGAATTGAGCCCTACTGCCCATTCTGAGAAGCACTTTGGTCTAACTCCTCAGGGACAGCTCGTACTTGAAAGTTGAATCTGTTTTTGTGCCTTTCAGACAGTGAGGAGCATGAATATGTGTTTCTTCTACAAATGTGAGCTCTGGGTCAGAAGTTTCGTTTTCTGGCTGCATTGAGCCCTACTGCCATTTCTGAGATGCACTTTGGTCTAACTCCTCAGGGAAAGCTCGTACTTGAAAATTCAAGGCGTTTTTGTGCTTTTCAGACGGTGAGGAGCATGAATATGTGTTTCTTCTACAAATCTGAGCTCTGCGTCAAAAGTTTCGTTTTCTGGCTGAATTGAGCCCTACTGCCCATTCTGAGAACCACTTTGGTCTAACTCCTCAGGGAGAGCTCGTAGTTGAAAGTTGAATCTGTTTTTGTGCTTTTCAGACAGTGAGGAGCATGAATATGTGTTTCTTCTACAAATCTGAGCTCTGTGTCAAAAGTTACGTTTTCTGGCTGAATTGAGCCCTACTGCCATTTGTGAGAACCACTTTGGTCTAACTCCTCAGGGAGAGCTCGTACTTGAAAGTTGAATCTGTTTTTGTGCTTTTCAGACAGTGAGGAGCATGAATATGTGTTTTCTTCTGCAAATCTGAGCTCTGGGTCAAAAGTTACGTTTTCTGGCTGAATTGAGCCCTACTGCCATTTCTGAGATACACTTTGGTCTAACTCCTTAGGGAAAGCTCGTACTTGAAAGTTGAATCTGTTTTTGTGCTTTTCAGACCGTGAGGAGCATGAATATGTGTTTCTTCTACAAATCTAAGCTCTGTGTCAAAAGTTAACTTTTCTGGCTGAACTGAGCCGTACTGCCAATTCTGAAATGCACTTTCGTCTAACTCCTCAGGAAAAGCTCGTACTTGAAAGTTGAATCTGTTTTTGTGCTTTTCAGACCGTGAGGAGCATGAATATGTGTTTCTTCTGCAAATCTGACCTCTGGGTCAAAAGTTACATTTTCTGGCTGAATTGAGCCCTACTGCCCATTCTGAGAAGCACTTTGGTCTAACTCCTCAGGGACAGCTCGTACTTGAAAGTTGAATCTGTTTTTGTGCCTTTCAGACAGTGAGGAGCATGAATATGTGTTTCTTCTGCAAATCTGAGCTCTGGGTCAAAAGTTACCTTTTCTGGCTGAATTGAGCCCTACTGCCATTTCTGAGATTCACTTTGGTCTAACTCCTCAGGGAAAGCTCGTACTTGAAAATTGAAGGCGTTTTTGTGCTTTTCAGACAGTGAGGAGAATGAATATGTGTTTCTTCTGCAAATGTGAGCTCTGGGTCAGAAGTTTCGTTTTCTGGCTGAATTGAGCCCTACTGCCATTTCTGAGATGCACTTTGGTCTAACTCCTCAGGGAAAGCTCGTACTTGAAAATTCAAGGCGTTTTTGTGCTTTTCAGACGGTGAGGAGCATGAATATGTGTTTCTTCTGCAAATCTGAGCTCTGCGTCAAAAGTTAACTTTTCTCGCTGAATTGAGCCCTACTGCCCATTCTGAGATGCACTTTGTTCTAACTCCTCAGGGAAAACTCGTACTTGAAAATTATAGATGTTTTTGTGCTTTTCAGACCGTGAGGAGTATGAATATGTGTTTCTTCTGCAAATGTGAGCTCTGTGTCAAAAGTTTCGTTTTCTGGCTGAATTGAGCCCTACTGCCAATTCTGAGATGCACTTTTGTCTAACTCCTCAGGGAAAGCTCGTACTTGAAAATTGAAGGCGTTTTTGTGCTTTTCAGACCGTGAGGAGAATGAATATGTGTTTCTTCTGCAAATGTGAGCTCTGGGTCAAAAGTTTCGTTTTCTGGCTGAATTGAGCCCTACTGCCATTTCTGAGATGGACTTTGGTCTAACTCCTCAGGGAAAGCTCGTACTTGAAAATTGAAGGCGTTTTTGTGCTTTTCAGACAGTGAGGAGAATGAATATGTGTTTCTTCTACAAATGTGAGCTCTGGGTCAGAAGTTTCGTTTTCTGGCTGCATTGAGCCCTACTGCCATTTCTGAGATGCACTTTGGTCTAACTCCTCAGGGAAAGCTCGCACTTGAAAATTCAAGGCGTTTTTGTGCTTTTCAGACGGTGAGGAGCATGAATATGTGTTTCTTCTGCATATCTGAGCTCTGCGTCAAAAGTTTCGTTTTCTGGCTGAATTGAGCCCTACTGCCCATTCTGAGAACCACTTTGGTCTAACTCCTCAGGGAGAGCTCGTAGTTGAAAGTTGAATCTGTTTTTGTGCTTTTCAGACAGTGAGGAGCATGAATATGTGTTTCTTCTGCAAATCTGAGCTCTGTGTCAAAAGTTACGTTTTCTGGCTGAATTGAGCCCTACTGCCATTTGTGAGAACCACTTTGGTCTAACTCCTCAGGGAGAGCTCGTACTTGAAAGTTGAATCTGTTTTTGTGCTTTTCAGACAGTGAGGAGCATGAATATGTGTTTCTTCTGCAAATCTGACCTCTGGGTCAAAAGTTACGTTTTCTGGCTGAATTGAGCCCTACTGCCATTTCTGAGATACACTTTGGTCTAACTCCTTAGGGAAAGCTCGTACTTGAAAGTTGAATCTGTTTTTGTGCTTTTCAGACCGTGAGGAGCATGAATATGTGTTTCTTCTACAAATCTGAGCTCTGTGTCAAAAGTTAACTTTTCTGGCTGAACTGAGCCGTACTGCCAATTCTGAAATGCACTTTCGTCTAACTCCTCAGGAAAAGCTCGTACTTGAAAGTTGAATCTGTTTTTGTGCTTTTCAGACCGTGAGGAGCATGAATATGTGTTTCTTCTGCAAATCTGACCTCTGGGTCAAAAGTTACATTTTCTGGCTGAATTGAGCCCTACTGCCCATTCTGAGAAGCACTTTGGTCTAACTCCTCAGGGACAGCTCGTACTTGAAAGTTGAATCTGTTTTTGTGCCTTTCAGACAGTGAGGAGCATGAATATGTGTTTCTTCTACAAATGTGAGCTCTGGGTCAGAAGTTTCGTTTTCTGGCTGCATTGAGCCCTACTGCCATTTCTGAGATGCACTTTGGTCTAACTCCTCAGGGAAAGCTCGTACTTGAAAATTCAAGGCGTTTTTGTGCTTTTCAGACGGTGAGGAGCATGAATATGTGTTTCTTCTACAAATCTGAGCTCTGCGTCAAAAGTTTCGTTTTCTGGCTGAATTGAGCCCTACTGCCCATTCTGAGAACCACTTTGGTCTAACTCCTCAGGGAGAGCTCGTAGTTGAAAGTTGAATCTGTTTTTGTGCTTTTCAGACAGTGAGGAGCATGAATATGTGTTTCTTCTACAAATCTGAGCTCTGTGTCAAAAGTTACGTTTTCTGGCTGAATTGAGCCCTACTGCCATTTGTGAGAACCACTTTGGTCTAACTCCTCAGGGAGAGCTCGTACTTGAAAGTTGAATCTGTTTTTGTGCTTTTCAGACAGTGAGGAGCATGAATATGTGTTTCTTCTGCAAATCTGAGCTCTGGGTCAAAAGTTACGTTTTCTGGCTGAATTGAGCCCTACTGCCATTTCTGAGATACACTTTGGTCTAACTCCTTAGGGAAAGCTCGTACTTGAAAGTTGAATCTGTTTTTGTGCTTTTCAGACCGTGAGGAGCATGAATATGTGTTTCTTCTACAAATCTGAGCTCTGTGTCAAAAGTTAACTTTTCTGGCTGAACTGAGCCGTACTGCCAATTCTGAAATGCACTTTCGTCTAACTCCTCAGGAAAAGCTCGTACTTGAAAGTTGAATCTGTTTTTGTGCTTTTCAGACCGTGAGGAGCATGAATATGTGTTTCTTCTGCAAATCTGACCTCTGGGTCAAAAGTTACATTTTCTGGCTGAATTGAGCCCTACTGCCCATTCTGAGAAGCACTTTGGTCTAACTCCTCAGGGACAGCTCGTACTTGAAAGTTGAATCTGTTTTTGTGCCTTTCAGACAGTGAGGAGCATGAATATGTGTTTCTTCTGCAAATCTGAGCTCTGGGTCAAAAGTTACCTTTTCTGGCTGAATTGAGCCCTACTGCCATTTCTGAGATTCACTTTGGTCTAACTCCTCAGGGAGAGCTCGTACTTGAAAGTTGAATCTGTTTTTGTGCTTTTCAGACACTGAGGAGCATGAATATGTGTTTCTTCTGCAAATCTGACCTCTGGGTCAAAAGTTACGTTTTCTGGCTGAATTGAGCCCTACTGCCGTTTCTGAGATACACTTTGGTCTAACTCCTTAGGGAAAGCTCGTACTTGAAAGTTGAATCTGTTTTTGTGCTTTTCAGACCGTGAGGAGCATGAATATGTGTTTCTTCTACAAATCTGAGCTCTGTGTCAAAAGTTAACTTTTCTGGCTGAACTGAGCCGTACTGCCAATTCTGAAATGCACTTTCGTCTAACTCCTCAGGAAAAGCTCGTACTTGAAAGTTGAATCTGTTTTTGTGCTTTTCAGACCGTGAGGAGCATGAATATGTGTTTCTTCTGCAAATCTGACCTCTGGGTCAAAAGTTACATTTTCTGGCTGAATTGAGCCCTACTGCCCATTCTGAGAAGCACTTTGGTCTAACTCCTCAGGGACAGCTCGTACTTGAAAGTTGAATCTGTTTTTGTGCCTTTCAGACAGTGAGGAGCATGAATATGTGTTTCTTCTACAAATGTGAGCTCTGGGTCAGAAGTTTCGTTTTCTGGCTGCATTGAGCCCTACTGCCATTTCTGAGATGCACTTTGGTCTAACTCCTCAGGGAAAGCTCGTACTTGAAAATTCAAGGCGTTTTTGTGCTTTTCAGACGGTGAGGAGCATGAATATGTGTTTCTTCTACAAATCTGAGCTCTGCGTCAAAAGTTTCGTTTTCTGGCTGAATTGAGCCCTACTGCCCATTCTGAGAACCACTTTGGTCTAACTCCTCAGGGAGAGCTCGTAGTTGAAAGTTGAATCTGTTTTTGTGCTTTTCAGACAGTGAGGAGCATGAATATGTGTTTCTTCTACAAATCTGAGCTCTGTGTCAAAAGTTACGTTTTCTGGCTGAATTGAGCCCTACTGCCATTTGTGAGAACCACTTTGGTCTAACTCCTCAGGGAGAGCTCGTACTTGAAAGTTGAATCTGTTTTTGTGCTTTTCAGACAGTGAGGAGCATGAATATGTGTTTCTTCTGCAAATCTGACCTCTGGGTCAAAAGTTACGTTTTCTGGCTGAATTGAGCCCTACTGCCATTTCTGAGATACACTTTGGTCTAACTCCTTAGGGAAAGCTCGTACTTGAAAGTTGAATCTGTTTTTGTGCTTTTCAGACAGTGAGGAGCATGAATATGTGTTTCTTCTGCAAATCTGAGCTCTGGGTCAAAAGTTACCTTTTCTGGCTGAATTGAGCCCTACTGCCATTTCTGAGATTCACTTTGGTCTAACTCCTCAGGGAAAGCTCGTACTTGAAAATTATAGATGTTTTTGTGCTTTTCAGACCGTGAGGAGTATGAATATGTGTTTCTTCTGCAAATCTGAGCTCTGTGTCAAAAGTTTTGTTTTCTGGCTGAATTGAGCCCTACTGCCCATTCTGAGAAGCACTTTGGTCTAACTCCTCAGGGACAGCTCGTACTTGAAAGTTGAATCTGTTTTTGTGCCTTTCAGAAAGTGAGGAGCATGAATATGTGTTTCTTCTGCAAATCTGAGCTCTGGGTCAAAAGTTACCTTTTCTGGCTGAATTGAGCCCTACTGCCATTTCTGAGATTCACTTTGGTCTAACTCCTCAGGGAAAGCTCGTACTTGAAAATTATAGATGTTTTTGTGCTTTTCAGACCGTGAGGAGTATGAATATGTGTTTCTTCTGCAAATCTGAGCTCTGTGTCAAAAGTTTTGTTTTCTGGCTGAATTGAGCCCTACTGCTAATACTGAGATGCACTTTGGTCTAACTCCTCCGGGGAGGCTCGTAGTTGAAAATTGAAGGCGTTTTTGTGCTTTTCAGACGGTGAGGAGCATGAATATGTGTTTCTTCTGCAAATCTGAGCTCTGGGTCAAAAGTTTCGTTTTCTGGCTGAATTGAGCCCTACTGCCAATTCTGAGAAGCACTTTGGTCTAACTCCTCAGGGAAAGCTCATACTTGAAAATTGAAGGCGTTTTTGTGCTTTTCAGACAGTGAGGAGTATGAATATGTGTTTCTTCTGCAAATGTGAGCTCTGGGTCAGAAGTTTCATTTTCTGGCTGAATTGAGCCCTACTGCCATTTCTGAGATGCACTTTGGTCTAACTCCTCAGGGAGAGCTCGTACTTGAAAGTTGAATCTGTTTTTGTGCTTTTCAGACCGTGAGGAGCAGGAATATGTGTTTCTTCTGCAAATCTGAGCTCTGGGTCAAAAGTTACCTTTTCTGGCTGAATTGAGCCCTACTGCCATTTCTGAGATTCACTTTGGTCTAACTCCTCAGGGAAAGCTCGTACTTGAAAATTGAAGGCGTTTTTGTGCTTTTCAGACAGTGAGGAGAATGAATATGTGTTTCTTCTGCAAATGTGAGCTCTGGGTCAGAAGTTTCGTTTTCTGGCTGAACTGAGCCGTACTGCCAATTCTGAAATGCACTTTCGTCTAACTTCTCAGGGAAAGCTCGTACTTGAAAGTTGAATCTGTTTTTGTGCTTTTCAGACCGTGAGGAGCATGAATATGTGTTTCTTCTGCAAATCTGACCTCTGGGTCAAAAGTTCCATTTTCCGGCTGAATTGAGCCCTACTGCCCATTCTGAGAAGCACTTTGGTCTAACTCCTCAGGGACAGCTCGTACTTGAAAGTTGAATCTGTTTTTGTGCCTTTCAGACAGTGAGGAGCATGAATATGTGTTTCTTCTGCAAATCTGAGCTCTGGGTCAAAAGTTACCTTTTCTGGCTGAATTGAGCCCTACTGCCATTTCTGAGATTCACTTTGGTCTAACTCCTCAGGGAAAGCTCGTACTTGAAAATTATAGATGGTTTTGTACTTTTCAGACCGTGAGGAGTATGAATATGTGTTTCTTCTGCAAATCTGAGCTCTGTGTCAAAAGTTTTGTTTTCTGGCTGAATTGAGCCCTACTGCCAATACTGAGATGCACTTTGGTCTAACTCCTCCGGGGAAGCTCGTAGTTGAAAATTGAAGGCGTTTTTGTGCTTTTCAGACAGTGAGGAGAATGAATATGTGTTTCTTCTGTAAATGTGAGCTCTGGGTCAGAAGTTTCGTTTTCTGGCTGAATTGAGCCCTACTGCCATTTCTGAGATGCACTTTGGTCTAACTCCTCAGGGAAAGCTCGTACTTGAAAATTCAAGGCGTTTTTGTGCTTTTCAGACGGTGAGGAGCATGAATATGTGTTTCTTCTGCAAATCTGAGCTCTGCGTCAAAAGTTAACTTATCTCGCTGAATTGAGCCCTACTGCCCATTCTGAGATGCACTTTGTTCTAACTCCTCAGGGAAAGCTCGTACTTGAAAATTATAGATGTTTTTGTGCTTTTCAGACCGTGAGGAGTATGAATATGTGTTTCTTCTGCAAATGTGAGCTCTGTGTCAAAAGTTTCGTTTTGTGGCTGAATTGAGCCCTACTGCCAATTCTGAGATGCACTTTTGTCTAACTCCTCAGGGAGAGCTCGTAGTTGAAAGTTGAATCTGTTTTTGTGCTTTTCAGACAGTGAGGAGCATGAATATGTGTTTCTTCTGCAAATCTGAGCTCTGTGTCAAAAGTTACGTTTTCTGGCTGAATTGAGCCCTACTGCCATTTCTGAGAACCACTTTGGTCTAACTCCTCAGGGAGTGCTCGTACTTGAAAGTTGAATCTGTTTTTGTGCTTTTCAGACACTGAGGAGCATGAATATTTGTTTCTTCTGCAAATCTGACCTCTGGGTCAAAAGTTTTGTTTTCTGGCTGAATTGAGCCCTACTGCCAATACTGGGATGCACTTTGGTCTAACTCCTCCGGGGAAGCTCGTAGTTGAAAATTGAAGGCGTTTTTGTGCTTTTCAGACGGTGAGGAGCATGAATATGTGTTTCTTCTGCAATTCTGAGCTCTGGGTCAGAAGTTTCGTTTTCTGGCTGAATTGAGCCCTACTGCCATTTCTGAGATGCACTTTGGTCTAACTCCTCAGGGAGAGCTCGTACTTGAAAGTTGAATCTGTTTTTGTGCTTTTCAGACCGTGAGGAGCATGAATATGTGTTTCTTCTGCAAATCTGAGCTCTGTGTCAAAAGTTACGTTTTCTGGCTGAATTGAGCCCTACTGCCATTTCTGAGAACCACTTTGGTCTAACTCCTCAGGGAGAGCTCGTACTTGAAAGTTGAATCTGTTTTTGTGCTTTTCAGACACTGAGGAGCATGAATATTTGTTTCTTCTGCAAATCTGACCTCTGGGTCAAAAGTTTTGTTTTCTGGCTGAATTGAGCCCTACTGCCAATACTGGGATGCACTTTGGTCTAACTCCTCCGGGGAAGCTCGTAGTTGAAAATTGAAGGCGTTTTTGTGCTTTTCAGACGGTGAGGAGCATGAATATGTGTTTCTTCTGCAAATCTGAGCTCTGGGTCAGAAGTTTCGTTTTCTGGCTGAATTGAGCCCTACTGCCATTTCTGAGATGCACTTTGGTCTAACTCCTCAGGGAGAGCTCGTTCTTGAAAGTTGAATCTGTTTTTGTGCTTTTCAGACCGTGAGGAGCATGAATATGTGTTTCTTCTGCAAATCTGAGCTCTGGGTCAAAAGTTACCTTTTCTGGCTGAATTGAGCCCTACTGCCATTTCTGAGATTCACTTTGGTCTAACTCCTCAGGGAAAGCTCGTACTTGAAAATTGAAGGCGTTTTTGTGCTTTTCAGACAGTGAGGAGAATGAATATGTGTTTCTTCTACAAATGTGAGCTCTGGGTCAGAAGTTTCGTTTTCTGGCTGCATTGAGCCCTACTGCCATTTCTGAGATGCACTTTGGTCTAACTCCTCAGGGAAAGCTCGTACTTGAAAATTCAAGGCGTTTTTGTGCTTTTCAGACGGTGAGGAGCATGAATATGTGTTTCTTCTGCAAATCTGAGCTCTGCGTCAAAAGTTAACTTTTCTCGCTGAATTGAGCCCTACTGCCCATTCTGAGAACCACTTTGGTCTAACTCCTCAGGGAGAGCTCGTAGTTGAAAGTTGAATCTGTTTTTGTGCTTTTCACAGACAGTGAGGAGCATGAATATGTGTTTCTTCTACAAATCTGAGCTCTGTGTCAAAAGTTACGTTTTCTGGCTGAATTGAGCCCTACTGCCATTTGTGAGAACCACTTTGGTCTAACTCCTCAGGGAGAGCTCGTACTTGAAAGTTGAATCTGTTTTTGTGCTTTTTAGACAGTGAGGAGCATGAATATGTGTTTCTTCTGCAAATCTGACCTCTGGGTCAAAAGTTACGTTTTCTGGCTGAATTGAGCCCTACTGCCATTTCTGAGATACACTTTGGTCTAACTCCTTAGGGAAAGCTCGTACTTGAAAGTTGAATCTGTTTTTGTGCTTTTCAGACCGTGAGGAGCATGAATATGTGTTTCTTCTACAAATCTGAGCTCTGTGTCAAAAGTTAACTTTTCTGGCTGAACTGAGCCGTACTGCCAATTCTGAAATGCACTTTCGTCTAACTCCTCAGGAAAAGCTCGTACTTGAAAGTTGAATCTGTTTTTGTGCTTTTCAGACCGTGAGGAGCATGAATATGTGTTTCTTCTGCAAATCTGACCTCTGGGTCAAAAGTTACATTTTCTGGCTGAATTGAGCCCTACTGCCCATTCTGAGAAGCACTTTGGTCTAACTCCTCAGGGACAGCTCGTACTTGAAAGTTGAATCTGTTTTTGTGCCTTTCAGACAGTGAGGAGCATGAATATGTGTTTCTTCTGCAAATCTGAGCTCTGGGTCAAAAGTTACCTTTTCTGGCTGAATTGAGCCCTACCTGCCATTTCTGAGATTCACTTTGGTCTAACTCCTCAGGGAAAGCTCGTACTTGAAAATTATAGATGTTTTTGTGCTTTTCAGACCGTGAGGAGTATGAATATGTGTTTCTTCTGCAAATCTGAGCTCTGTGTCAAAAGTTTTGTTTTCTGGCTGAATTGAGCCCTACTGCCCATTCTGAGAAGCACTTTGGTCTAACTCCTCAGGGACAGCTCGTACTTGAAAGTTGAATCTGTTTTTGTGCCTTTCAGAAAGTGAGGAGCATGAATATGTGTTTCTTCTGCAAATCTGAGCTCTGGGTCAAAAGTTACCTTTTCTGGCTGAATTGAGCCCTACTGCCATTTCTGAGATTCACTTTGGTCTAACTCCTCAGGGAAAGCTCGTACTTGAAAATTATAGATGTTTTTGTGCTTTTCAGACCGTGAGGAGTATGAATATGTGTTTCTTCTGCAAATCTGAGCTCTGTGTCAAAAGTTTTGTTTCTGGCTGAATTGAGCCCTACTGCTAATACTGAGATGCACTTTGGTCTAACTCCTCCGGGGAGGCTCGTAGTTGAAAATTGAAGGCGTTTTTGTGCTTTTCAGACGGTGAGGAGCATGAATATGTGTTTCTTCTGCAAATCTGAGCTCTGGGTCAAAAGTTTCGTTTTCTGGCTGAATTGAGCCCTACTGCCAATTCTGAGAAGCACTTTGGTCTAACTCCTCAGGGAAAGCTCATACTTGAAAATTGAAGGCGTTTTTGTGCTTTTCAGACAGTGAGGAGTATGAATATGTGTTTCTTCTGCAAATGTGAGCTCTGGGTCAGAAGTTTCATTTTCTGGCTGAATTGAGCCCTACTGCCATTTCTGAGATGCACTTTGGTCTAACTCCTCAGGGAGAGCTCGTACTTGAAAGTTGAATCTGTTTTTGTGCTTTTCAGACCGTGAGGAGCAGGAATATGTGTTTCTTCTGCAAATCTGAGCTCTGGGTCAAAAGTTACCTTTTCTGGCTGAATTGAGCCCTACTGCCATTTCTGAGATTCACTTTGGTCTAACTCCTCAGGGAAAGCTCGTACTTGAAAATTGAAGGCGTTTTTGTGCTTTTCAGACAGTGAGGAGAATGAATATGTGTTTCTTCTGCAAATGTGAGCTCTGGGTCAGAAGTTTCGTTTTCTGGCTGAACTGAGCCGTACTGCCAATTCTGAAATGCACTTTCGTCTAACTTCTCAGGGAAAGCTCGTACTTGAAAGTTGAATCTGTTTTTGTGCTTTTCAGACCGTGAGGAGCATGAATATGTGTTTCTTCTGCAAATCTGACCTCTGGGTCAAAAGTTCCATTTTCCGGCTGAATTGAGCCCTACTGCCCATTCTGAGAAGCACTTTGGTCTAACTCCTCAGGGACAGCTCGTACTTGAAAGTTGAATCTGTTTTTGTGCCTTTCAGACAGTGAGGAGCATGAATATGTGTTTCTTCTGCAAATCTGAGCTCTGGGTCAAAAGTTACCTTTTCTGGCTGAATTGAGCCCTACTGCCATTTCTGAGATTCACTTTGGTCTAACTCCTCAGGGAAAGCTCGTACTTGAAAATTATAGATGGTTTTGTACTTTTCAGACCGTGAGGAGTATGAATATGTGTTTCTTCTGCAAATCTGAGCTCTGTGTCAAAAGTTTTGTTTTCTGGCTGAATTGAGCCCTACTGCCAATACTGAGATGCACTTTGGTCTAACTCCTCCGGGGAAGCTCGTAGTTGAAAATTGAAGGCGTTTTTGTGCTTTTCAGACGGTGAGGAGCATGAATATGTGTTTCTTCTGCAAATCTGAGCTCTGGGTCAAAAGTTTCGTTTTCTGGCTGAATTGAGCCCTACTGCCAATTCTGAGAAGCACTTTGGTCTAACTCCTCAGGGAAAGCTCATACTTGAAAATTGAAGGCGTTTTTGTGCTTTTCAGACAGTGAGGAGTATGAATATGTGTTTCTTCTGCAAATGTGAGCTCTGGGTCAGAAGTTTCGTTTTCTGGCTGAATTGAGCCCTACTGCCATTTCTGAGATGCACTTTGGTATAACTCCTCAGGGAGAGCTCGTACTTGAAAGTTGAATCTGTTTTTGTGCTTTTCAGACCGTGAGGAGCATGAATATGTGTTTCTTCTGCAAATCTGAGCTCTGGGTCAAAAGTTACCTTTTCTGGCTGAATTGAGCCCTACTGCCATTTCTGAGATTCACTTTGGTCTAACTCCTCAGGGAAAGCTCGTACTTGAAAATTGAAGGCGTTTTTGTGCTTTTCAGACAGTGAGGAGAATGAATATGTGTTTCTTCTGCAAATGTGAGCTCTGGGTCAGAAGTTTCGTTTTCTGGCTGAATTGAGCCCTACTGCCATTTCTGAGATGCACTTTGGTCTAACTCCTCAGGGAAAGCTCGTACTTGAAAATTCAAGGCGTTTTTGTGCTTTTCAGACGGTGAGGAGCATGAATATGTGTTTCTTCTGCAAAACTGAGCTCTGCGTCAAAAGTTAACTTATCTCGCTGAATTGAGCCCTACTACCCATTCTGAGATGCACTTTGTTCTAACTCCTCAGGGAAAGCTCGTACTTGAAAATTATAGATGTTTTTGTGCTTTTCAGACCGTGAGGAGTATGAATATGTGTTTCTTCTGCAAATGTGAGCTCTGTGTCAAAAGTTTCGTTTTGTGGCTGAATTGAGCCCTACTGCCAATTCTGAGATGCACTTTTGTCTAACTCCTCAGGGAAAGCTCGTACTTGAAAATTGAAGGCGTTTTTGTGCTTTTCAGACCGTGAGGAGTATGAATATGTGTTTCTTCTGTAAATGTGAGCTCTGTGTCAAAAGTTACGTTTTCTGGCTGAATTGAGCCCTACTGCCCATTCTGAGAACCACTTTGGTCTAAGTCCTCAGGGAGAGCTCGTAGTTGAAAGTTGAATCTGTTTTTGTGCTTTTCAGACAGTGAGGAGCATGAATATGTGTTTCTTCTGCAAATCTGAGCTCTGTGTCAAAAGTTACGTTTTCTGGCTGAATTGAGCCCTACTGCCATTTCTGAGAACCACTTTGGTCTAACTCCTCAGGGAGAGCTCGTACTTGAAAGTTGAATCTGTTTTTGTGCTTTTCAGACACTGAGGAGCATGAATATTTGTTTCTTCTGCAAATCTGACCTCTGGGTCAAAAGTTTTGTTTTCTGGCTGAATTGAGCCCTACTGCCAATACTGGGATGCACTTTGGTCTAACTCCTCCGGGGAAGCTCGTAGTTGAAAATTGAAGGCGTTTTTGTGCTTTTCAGACGGTGAGGAGCATGAATATGTGTTTCTTCTGCAATTCTGAGCTCTGGGTCAGAAGGTCGTTTTCTGGCTGAATTGAGCCCTACTGCCATTTCTGAGATGCACTTTGGTCTAACTCCTCAGGGAGAGCTCGTACTTGAAAGTTGAATCTGTTTTTGTGCTTTTCAGACCGTGAGGAGCATGAATATGTGTTTCTTCTGCAAATCTGAGCTCTGGGTCAAAAGTTTCGTTTTGTGGCTGAATTGAGCCCTACTGCCAATTCTGAGATGCACTTTTGTCTAACTCCTCAGGGAAAGCTCGTACTTGAAAATTGAAGGCGTTTTTGTGCTTTTCAGACCGTGAGGAGTATGAATATGTGTTTCTTCTGTAAATGTGAGCTCTGTGTCAAAAGTTACGTTTTCTGGCTGAATTGAGCCCTACTGCCCATTCTGAGAACCACTTTGGTCTAAGTCCTCAGGGAGAGCTCGTAGTTGAAAGTTGAATCTGTTTTTGTGCTTTTCAGACAGTGAGGAGCATGAATATGTGTTTCTTCTGCAAATCTGAGCTCTGTGTCAAAAGTTACGTTTTCTGGCTGAATTGAGCCCTACTGCCATTTCTGAGAACCACTTTGGTCTAACTCCTCAGGGAGAGCTCGTACTTGAAAGTTGAATCTGTTTTTGTGCTTTTCAGACACTGAGGAGCATGAATATTTGTTTCTTCTGCAAATCTGACCTCTGGGTCAAAAGTTTTGTTTTCTGGCTGAATTGAGCCCTACTGCCAATACTGGGATGCACTTTGGTCTAACTCCTCCGGGGAAGCTCGTAGTTGAAAATTGAAGGCGTTTTTGTGCTTTTCAGACGGTGAGGAGCATGAATATGTGTTTCTTCTGCAATTCTGAGCTCTGGGTCAGAAGGTCGTTTTCTGGCTGAATTGAGCCCTACTGCCATTTCTGAGATGCACTTTGGTCTAACTCCTCAGGGAGAGCTCGTACTTGAAAGTTGAATCTGTTTTTGTGCTTTTCAGACCGTGAGGAGCATGAATATGTGTTTCTTCTGCAAATCTGAGCTCTGGGTCAAAAGTTACCTTTTCTGGCTGAATTGAGCCCTACTGCCATTTCTGAGAACCACTTTGGTCTAACTCCTCAGGGAGAGCTCGTACTTGAAAGTTGAATCTGTTTTTGTGCTTTTCAGACACTGAGGAGCATGAATATTTGTTTCTTCTGCAAATCTGACCTCTGGGTCAAAAGTTTTGTTTTCTGGCTGAATTGAGCCCTACTGCCAATACTGGGATGCACTTTGGTCTAACTCCTCCGGGGAAGCTCGTAGTTGAAAATTGAAGGCGTTTTTGTGCTTTTCAGACGGTGAGGAGCATGAATATGTGTTTCTTCTGCAAATCTGAGCTCTGGGTCAGAAGTTTCGTTTTCTGGCTGAATTGAGCCCTACTGCCATTTCTGAGATGCACTTTGGTCTAACTCCTCAGGGAGAGCTCGTTCTTGAAAGTTGAATCTGTTTTTGTGCTTTTCAGACCGTGAGGAGCATGAATATGTGTTTCTTCTGCAAATCTGAGCTCTGGGTCAAAAGTTACCTTTTCTGGCTGAATTGAGCCCTACTGCCATTTCTGAGATTCACTTTGGTCTAACTCCTCAGGGAAAGCTCATACTTGAAAATTGAAGGCGTTTTTGTGCTTTTCAGACAGTGAGGAGTATGAATATGTGTTTCTTCTGCAAATGTGAGCTCTGGGTCAGAAGTTTCATTTTCTGGCTGAATTGAGCCCTACTGCCATTTCTGAGATGCACTTTGGTCTAACTCCTCAGGGAGAGCTCGTACTTGAAAGTTGAATCTGTTTTTGTGCTTTTCAGACCGTGAGGAGAATGAATATGTGTTTCTTCTGCAAATGTGAGCTCTGGGTCAGAAGTTTCGTTTTCTGGCTGAACTGAGCCCGTACTGCCCATTCTGAAATGCACTTTCTCTAACTTCTCAGGGAAAGCTCGTACTTGAAAGTTGAATCTGTTTTTGTGCTTTTCAGACCGTGAGGAGCAGGAATATGTGTTTCTTCTGCAAATCTGAGCTCTGGGTCAAAAAGTTACCTTTTCTGGCTGAATTGAGCCCTACTGCCATTTCTGAGATTCACTTTGGTCTAACTCCTCAGGGAAAGCTCGTACTTGAAAATTGAAGGCGTTTTTGTGCTTTTCAGACAGTGAGGAGAATGAATATGTGTTTCTTCTGCAAATGTGAGCTCTGGGTCAGAAGTTTCGTTTTCTGGCTGAACTGAGCCGTACTGCCAATTCTGAAATGCACTTTCGTCTAACTTCTCAGGGAAAGCTCGTACTTGAAAGTTGAATCTGTTTTGTGCTTTTCAGACCGTGAGGAGCATGAATATGTGTTTCTCTGCAAATCTGACCTCTGGTCAAAAGTTCCATTTCCGGCTGAATTGAGCCCTACTGCCCATTCTGAGAAGCACTTTGGTCTAACTCCTCAGGGACAGCTCGTACTTGAAAGTTGAATCTGTTTTTGTGCCTTTCAGACAGTGAGGAGCATGAATATGTGTTTCTTCTGCAAATCTGAGCTCTGGGTCAAAAGTTACCTTTTCTGGCTGAATTGAGCCCTACTGCCATTTCTGAGATTCACTTTGGTCTAACTCCTCAGGGAAAGCTCGTACTTGAAAATTATAGATGGTTTTGTACTTTTCAGACCGTGAGGAGTATGAATATGTGTTTCTTCTGCAAATCTGAGCTCTGTGTCAAAAGTTTTGTTTTCTGGCTGAATTGAGCCCTACTGCCAATACTGAGATGCACTTTGGTCTAACTCCTCCGGGGAAGCTCGTAGTTGAAAATTGAAGGCGTTTTTGTGCTTTTCAGACGGTGAGGAGTATGAATATGTGTTTCTTCTGCAAATGTGAGCTCTGGGTCAGAAGTTTCGTTTTCTGGCTGAATTGAGCCCTACTGCCATTTCTGAGATGCACTTTGGTATAACTCCTCAGGGAGAGCTCGTACTTGAAAGTTGAATCTGTTTTTGTGCTTTTCAGACCGTGAGGAGCATGAATATGTGTTTCTTCTGCAAATCTGAGCTCTGGGTCAAAAGTTACCTTTTCTGGCTGAATTGAGCCCTACTGCCATTTCTGAGATTCACTTTGGTCTAACTCATCAGGGAAAGCTCGTACTTGAAAATTGAAGGCGTTTTTGTGCTTTTCAGACAGTGAGGAGAATGAATATGTGTTTCTTCTGCAAATGTGAGCTCTGGGTCAGAAGTTTCGTTTTCTGGCTGAATTGAGCCCTACTGCCATTTCTGAGATGCACTTTGGTCTAACTCCTCAGGGAAAGCTCGTACTTGAAAGTTGAATCTGTTTTTGTGCCTTACAGACAGTGAGGAGCATGAATATGTGTTTCTTCTGCAAAACTGAGCTCTGCGTCAAAAGTTAACTTATCTCGCTGAATTGAGCCCTACTGCCCATTCTGAGATGCACTTTGTTCTAACTCCTCAGGGAAAGCTCGTACTTGAAAATTATAGATGTTTTTGTGCTTTTCAGACCGTGAGGAGTATGAATATGTGTTTCTTCTGCAAATGTGAGCTCTGTGTCAAAAGTTTCGTTTTGTGGCTGAATTGAGCCCTACTGCCAATACTGGGATGCACTTTGGTCTAACTCCTCCGGGGAAGCTCGTAGTTGAAAATTGAAGGCGTTTTGTGCTTTTCAGACCGTGAGGAGTATGAATATGTGTTTCTTCTGTAAATGTGAGCTCTGTGTCAAAAGTTACGTTTTCTGGCTGAATTGAGCCCTACTGCCCATTCTGAGAACCACTTTGGTCTAACTCCTCAGGAGAGCTCGTAGTTGAAAGTTGAATCTGTTTTTGTGCTTTTCAGACAGTGAGGAGCATGAATATGTGTTTCTTCTGCAAATCTGAGCTCTGTGTCAAAAGTTACGTTTTCTGGCTGAATTGAGCCCTACTGCCATTTCTGAGAACCACTTTGGTCTAAACTCCTCAGGGAGAGCTCGTACTGAAAGTTGAATCTGTTTTTCTGCTTTTCAGACACTGAGGAGCATGAATATTTGTTTCTTCTGCAAATCTGACCTCTGGTTCAAAAGTTTTGTTTTCTGGCTGAATTGAGCCCTACTGCCAATACTGGGATGCACTTTGGTCTAACTCCTCCGGGGAAGCTCGTAGTTGAAAATTGAAGGCGTTTTTGTGCTTTTCAGACGGTGAGGAGCATGAATATGTGTTTCTTCTGCAAATCTGAGCTCTGGGTCAAAAGTTTCGTTTCTGGCTGAATTGAGCCCTACTGCCAATTCTGAGAAGCACTTTGGTCTAACTCCTCAGGGAAAGCTCATACTTGAAAATTGAAGGCGTTTTTGTGCTTTTCAGACAGTGAGGAGTATGAATATGTGTTTCTTCTGCAAATGTGAGCTCTGGGTCAGAAGTTTCGTTTCTGGCTGAATTGAGCCCTACTGCCATTTCTGAGATGCACTTTGGTATAACTCCTCAGGGAGAGCTCGTACTTGAAAGTTGAATCTGTTTTTGTGCTTTTCAGACCGTGAGGAGCATGAATATGTGTTTCTTCTGCAAATCTGAGCTCTGGGTCAAAAGTTACCTTTTCTGGCTGAATTGAGCCCTACTGCCATTTCTGAGATTCACTTTGGTCTAACTCCTCAGGGAAAGCTCGTACTTGAAAATTGAAGGCGTTTTTGTGCTTTTCAGACAGTGAGGAGAATGAATATGTGTTTCTTCTGCAAATGTGAGCTCTGGGTCAGAAGTTTCGGTTTTCTGGCTGAATTGAGCCCTACTGCCATTTCTGAGATGCACTTTGGTCTAACTCCTCAGGGAAAGCTCGTACTTGAAAATTCAAGGCGTTTTTGTGCTTTTCAGACGGTGAGGAGCATGAATATGTGTTTCTTCTGCAAAACTGAGCTCTGCGTCAAAAGTTAACTTATCTCGCTGAATTGAGCCCTACTGCCCATTCTGAGATGCACTTTGTTCTAACTCCTCAGGGAAAGCTCGTACTTGAAAATTATAGATGTTTTTGTGCTTTTCAGACCGTGAGGAGTATGAATATGTGTTTCTTCTGCAAATGTGAGCTCTGTGTCAAAAGTTTCGTTTTGTGGCTGAATTGAGCCCTACTGCCAATTCTGAGATGCACTTTTGTCTAACTCCTCAGGAAAGCTCGTACTTGAAAATTGAAGGCGTTTTTGTGCTTTTCAGACCGTGTGGAGTATGAATATGTGTTTCTTCTGTAAATGTGAGCTCTGTGTCAAAAGTTACGTTTTCTGGCTGAATTGAGCCCTACTGCCCATTCTGAGAACCACTTTGGTCTAAGTCCTCAGGGAGAGCTCGTAGTTGAAAGTTGAATCTGTTTTTGTGCTTTTCAGACAGTGAGGAGCATGAATATGTGTTTCTTCTGCAAATCTGAGCTCTGTGTCAAAAGTTACGTTTTCTGGCTGAATTGAGCCCATACTGCCATTTCTGAGAACCACTTTGGTCTAACTCCTCAGGGAGAGCTCGTACTTGAAAGTTGAATCTGTTTTTGTGCTTTTCAGACACTGAGGAGCATGAATATTGTTTTCTTCTGCAATCTGACCTCTGGGTCAAAAGTTTTGTTTTCTGGCTGAATTGAGCCCTACTGCCAATACTGGGATGCACTTTGGTCTAACTCCTCCGGGAAGCTCGTAGTTGAAAATTGAAGGCGTTTTTGTGCTTTCAGACGGTGAGGAGCATGAATATGTGTTTCTTCTGCAAATCTGAGCTCTGGGTCAAAAGTTACCTTTTCTGGCTGAAATTGAGCCCTACTGCCATTTCTGAGATTCACTTTGGTCTAACTCCTCAGGGAAAGCTCGTACTTGAAAATTATAGATGGTTTTGTACTTTTCAGACCGTGAGGAGTATGAATATGTGTTTCTTCTGCAAATCTGAGCTCTGTGTCAAAAGTTTTGTTTTCTGGCTGAATTGAGCCCTACTGCCAATACTGAGATGCACTTTGGTCTAACTCCTCCGGGGAAGCTCGTAGTTGAAAATTGAAGGCGTTTTTGTGCTTTTCAGACGGTGAGGAGTATGAATATGTGTTTCTTCTGCAAATGTGAGCTCTGGGTCAGAAGTTTCGTTTTCCTGGCTGAATTGAGCCCTACTGCCATTTCTGAGATGCACTTTGGTATAACTCCTCAGGGAGAGCTCGTACTTGAAAGTTGAATCTGTTTTTGTGCTTTTCAGACCGTGAGGAGCATGAATATGTGTTTCTTCTGCAAATCTGAGCTCTGGGTCAAAAGTTACCTTTTCTGGCTGAATTGAGCCCTACTGCCATTTCTGAGATTCACTTTGGTCTAACTCATCAGGGAAAGCTCGTACTTGAAAATTGAAGGCGTTTTTGTGCTTTTCAGACAGTGAGGAGAATGAATATGTGTTTCTTCTGCAAATGTGAGCTCTGGGTCAGAAGTTTCGTTTTCTGGCTGAATTGAGCCCTACTGCCATTTCTGAGATGCACTTTGGTCTAACTCCTCAGGGAAAAGCTCGTACTTGAAAGTTGAATCTGTTTTTGTGCCTTTCAGACAGTGAGGAGCATGAATATGTGTTTCTTCTGCAAAACTGAGCTCTGCGGTCAAAAGTTAACTTATCTCGCTGAATTGAGCCCTACTGCCCATTCTGAGATGCACTTTGTTCTAACTCCTCAGGGAAAGCTCGTACTTGAAAATTATAGATGTTTTTGTGCTTTTCAGACCGTGAGGAGTATGAATATGTGTTTCTTCTGCAAATGTGAGCTCTGTGTCAAAAGTTTCGTTTTGTGGCTGAATTGAGCCCTACTGCCAATTCTGAGATGCACTTTTGTCTAACTCCTCAGGGAAAGCTCGTACTTGAAAATTGAAGGCGTTTTTGTGCTTTTCAGACCGTGAGGAGTATGAATATGTGTTTCTTCTGTAAATGTGAGCTCTGTGTCAAAAGTTACGTTTTCTGGCTGAATTGAGCCCTACTTGCCCATTCTGAGAACCACTTTGGTCTAAGTCCTCAGGGAGAGCTCGTAGTTGAAAGTTGAATCTGTTTTTGTGCTTTTCAGACACTGAGGAGCATGAATATTTGTTTCTTCTGCAAATCTGACCTCTGGGTCAAAAGTTTTGTTTTCTGGCTGAATTGAGCCCTACTGCCAATACTGGGATGCACTTTGGTCTAACCTCCTCCGGGGAAGCTCGTAGTTGAAAATTGAAGGCGTATTTTGTGCTTTTCAGACGGTGAGGAGCATGAATATGTGTTTCTTCTGCAAATCTGAGCTCTGGGTCAAAAGTTTCGTTTTCTGGCTGAATTGAGCCCTACTGCCAATTCTGAGAAGCACTTTGGTCTAACTCCTCAGGGAAAGCTCATACTTGAAAATTGAAGGCGTTTTTGTGCTTTTCAGACAGTGAGGAGTATGAATATGTGTTTCTTCTGCAAATGTGAGCTCTGGGTCAGAAGTTCGTTTTCTGGCTGAATTGAGCCCTACTGCCATTTCTGAGATGCACTTTGGTATAACTCCTCAGGAGAGCTCGTACTTGAAAGTTGAATCTGTTTTTGTGCTTTTCAGACCGTGAGGAGCATGAATATGTGTTTCTTCTGCAAATCTGAGCTCTGGGTCAAAAGTAACCTTTTCTGGCTGAATTGAGCCCTACTGCCATTTCTGAGATTCACTTTGGTCTAACTCCTCAGGGAAAGCTCGTACTTGAAAATTGAAGGCGTTTTTGTGCTTTTCAGACAGTGAGGAGAATGAATATGTGTTTCTTCTGCAAATGTGAGCTCTGGGTCAGAAGTTTCGTTTTCTGGCTGAATGAGCCCTACTGCCATTTCTGAGATGCACTTTGGGTCTAACTCCTCAGGGAAAGCTCGTACTTGAAAATTCAAGGCGTTTTTGTGCTTTTCAGACGGTGAGGAGCATGAATATGTGTTTCTTCTGCAAAACTGAGCTCTGCGTCAAAAGTTAACTTATCTCGCTGAATTGAGCCCTACTGCCCATTCTGAGATGCACTTTGTTCTAACTCCTCAGGGAAAGCTCGTACTTGAAAATTATAGATGTTTTTGTGCTTTTCAGACCGTGAGGAGTATGAATATGTGTTTCTTCTGCAAATGTGAGCTCTGTGTCAAAAGTTTCGTTTTGTGGCTGAATTGAGCCCTACTGCCAATTCTGAGATGCACTTTTGTCTAACTCCTCAGGGAAAGCTCGTACTTGAAAATTGAAGGCGTTTTTGTGCTTTTCAGACCGTGAGGAGTATGAATATGTGTTTCTTCTGTAAATGTGAGCTCTGTGTCAAAAGTTACGTTTTCTGGCTGAATTGAGCCCTACTGCCCATTCTGAGAACCACTTTGGTCTAAGTCCTCAGGGAGAGCTCGTAGTTGAAAGTTGAATCTGTTTTTGTGCTTTTCAGACAGTGAGGAGCATGAATATGTGTTTCTTCTGCAAATCTGAGCTCTGTGTCAAAAGTTACGTTTTCTGGCTGAATTGAGCCCTACTGCCATTTCTGAGAACCACTTTGGTCTAACTCCTCAGGGAGAGCTCGTACTTGAAAGTTGAATCTGTTTTTGTGCTTTTCAGACACTGAGGAGCATGAATATTTGTTTCTTCTGCAAATCTGACCTCTGGGTCAAAAGTTTTGTTTTCTGGCTGAATTGAGCCCTACTGCCAATACTGGGATGCACTTTGGTCTAACTCCTCCGGGGAAGCTCGTAGTTGAAAATTGAAGGCGTTTTTGTGCTTTTCAGACGGTGAGGAGCATGAATATGTGTTTCTTCTGCAAATCTGAGCTCTGGGTCAAAAGTTACCTTTTCTGGCTGAATTGAGCCCTACTGCCATTTCTGAGATTCACTTTGGTCTAACTCCTCAGGGAAAGCTCGTACTTGAAAATTATAGATGGTTTTGTACTTTTCAGACCGTGAGGAGTATGAATATGTGTTTCTTCTGCAAATCTGAGCTCTGTGTCAAAAGTTTTGTTTTCTGGCTGAATTGAGCCCTACTGCCAATACTGAGATGCACTTTGGTCTAACTCCTCCGGGGAAGCTCGTAGTTGAAAATTGAAGGCGTTTTTGTGCTTTTCAGACGGTGAGGAGTATGAATATGTGTTTCTTCTGCAAATGTGAGCTCTGGGTCAGAAGTTTCGTTTTCTGGCTGAATTGAGCCCTACTGCCATTTCTGAGATGCACTTTGGTATAACTCCTCAGGGAGAGCTCGTACTTGAAAGTTGAATCTGTTTTTGTGCTTTTCAGACCGTGATGGAGCATGAATATGTGTTTCTTCTGCAAATCTGAGCTCTGGGTCAAAAGTTACCTTTTCTGGCTGAATTGAGCCCTACTGCCATTTCTGAGATTCACTTTGGTCTAACTCATCAGGGAAAGCTCGTACTTGAAAATTGAAGGCGTTTTTGTGCTTTTCAGACAGTGAGGAGAATGAATATGTGTTTCTTCTGCAAATGTGAGCTCTGGGTCAGAAGTTTCGTTTTCTGGCTGAATTGAGCCCTACTGCCATTTCTGAGATGCACTTTGGTCTAACTCCTCAGGGAAAGCTCGTACTTGAAAGTTGAATCTGTTTTTGTGCCTTTCAGACAGTGAGGAGCATGAATATGTGTTTCTTCTGCAAAACTGAGCTCTGCGTCAAAAGTTAACTTATCTCGCTGAATTGAGCCCTACTGCCCATTCTGAGATGCACTTTGTTCTAACTCCTCAGGGAAAGCTCGTACTTGAAAATTATAGATGTTTTTGTGCTTTTCAGACCGTGAGGAGTATGAATATGTGTTTCTTCTGCAAATGTGAGCTCTGTGTCAAAAGTTTCGTTTTGTGGCTGAATTGAGCCCTACTGCCAATACTGGGATGCACTTTGGTCTAACTCCTCCGGGGAAGCTCGTAGTTGAAAATTGAAGGCGTTTTTGTGCTTTTCAGACCGTGAGGAGTATGAATATGTGTTTCTTCTGTAAATGTGAGCTCTGTGTCAAAAGTTACGTTTTCTGGCTGAATTGAGCCCTACTGCCCATTCTGAGAACCACTTTGGTCTAACTCCTCAGGGAGAGCTCGTAGTTGAAAGTTGAATCTGTTTTTGTGCTTTTCAGACAGTGAGGAGCATGAATATGTGTTTCTTCTGCAAATCTGAGCTCTGTGTCAAAAGTTACGTTTTCTGGCTGAATTGAGCCCTACTGCCATTTCTGAGAACCACTTTGGTCTAACTCCTCAGGGAGAGCTCGTACTTGAAGTTGAATCTGTTTTTCTGCTTTTCAGACACTGAGGAGCATGAATATTTGTTTCTTCTGCAAATCTGACCTCTGGGTCAAAAGTTTTGTTTTCTGGCTGAATTGAGCCCTACTGCCAATACTGGGATGCACTTTGGTCTAACTCCTCCGGGGAAGCTCGTAGTTGAAAATTGAAGGCGTTTTTGTGCTTTTCAGACGGTGAGGAGCATGAATATGTGTTTCTTCTGCAAATCTGAGCTCTGGGTCAAAAGTTTCGTTTTCTGGCTGAATTGAGCCCTACTGCCAATTCTGAGAAGCACTTTGGTCTAACTCCTCAGGGAAAGCTCATACTTGAAAATTGAAGGCGTTTTTGTGCTTTTCAGACAGTGAGGAGTATGAATATGTGTTTCTTCTGCAAATGTGAGCTCTGGGTCAGAAGTTTCGTTTTCTGGCTGAATTGAGCCCTACTGCCATTTCTGAGATGCACTTTGGTATAACTCCTCAGGGAGAGCTCGTACTTGAAAGTTGAATCTGTTTTTGTGCTTTTCAGACCGTGAGGAGCATGAATATGTGTTTCTTCTGCAAATCTGAGCTCTGGGTCAAAAGTTACCTTTTCTGGCTGAATTGAGCCCTACTGCCATTTCTGAGATTCACTTTGGTCTAACTCCTCAGGGAAAGCTCGTACTTGAAAATTGAAGGCGTTTTTGTGCTTTTCAGACAGTGAGGAGAATGAATATGTGTTTCTTCTGCAAATGTGAGCTCTGGGTCAGAAGTTTCGTTTTCTGGCTGAATTGAGCCCTACTGCCATTTCTGAGATGCACTTTGGTCTAACTCCTCAGGGAAAGCTCGTACTTGAAAATTCAAGGCGTTTTTGTGCTTTTCAGACGGTGAGGAGCATGAATATGTGTTTCTTCTGCAAAACTGAGCTCTGAGTCAAAAGTTAACTTATCTCGCTGAATTGAGCCCTACTGCCCATTCTGAGATGCACTTTGTTCTAACTCCTCAGGGAAAGCTCGTACTTGAAATTATAGATGTTTTTGTGCTTTTCAGACCGTGAGGAGTATGAATATGTGTTTCTTCTGCAAATGTGAGCTCTGTGTCAAAAGTTTCGTTTTGTGGCTGAATTGAGCCCTACTGCCAATTCTGAGATGCACTTTTGTCTAACTCCTCAGGGAAAGCTCGTACTTGAAAATTGAAGGCGTTTTTGTGCTTTTCAGACCGTGAGGAGTATGAATATGTGTTTCTTCTGTAAATGTGAGCTCTGTGTCAAAAGTTACGTTTTCTGGCTGAATTGAGCCCTACTGCCCATTCTGAGAACCACTTTGGTCTAAGTCCTCAGGGAGAGCTCGTAGTTGAAAGTTGAATCTGTTTTTGTGCTTTTCAGACAGTGAGGAGCATGAATATGTGTTTCTTCTGCAAATCTGAGCTCTGTGTCAAAAGTTACGTTTTCTGGCTGAATTGAGCCCTACTGCCATTTCTGAGAACCACTTTGGTCTAACTCCTCAGGGAGAGCTCGTACTTGAAAGTTGAATCTGTTTTTGTGCTTTTCAGACACTGAGGAGCATGAATATTTGTTTCTTCTGCAAATCTGACCTCTGGGTCAAAAGTTTTGTTTTCTGGCTGAATTGAGCCCTACTGCCAATACTGGGATGCACTTTGGTCTAACTCCTCCGGGGAAGCTCGTAGTTGAAAATTGAAGGCGTTTTTGTGCTTTTCAGACGGTGAGGAGCATGAATATGTGTTTCTTCTGCAATTCTGAGCTCTGGGTCAGAAGTTTCGTTTTCTGGCTGAATTGAGCCCTACTGCCATTTCTGAGATGCACTTTGGTCTAACTCCTCAGGGAGAGCTCGTACTTGAAAGTTGAATCTGTTTTTGTGCTTTTCAGACCGTGAGGGAGCATGAATATGTGTTTCTTCTGCAAATCTGAGCTCTGTGTCAAAAGTTACGTTTTTCTGGCTGAATTGAGCCCTACTGCCATTTCTGAGAACCACTTTGGTCTAACTCCTCAGGGAGAGCTCGTACTTGAAAGTTGAATCTGTTTTTGTGCTTTTCAGACACTGAGGAGCATGAATATTTGTTTCTTCTGCAAATCTGACCTCTGGGTCAAAAGTTTTGTTTTCTGGCTGAATTGAGCCCTACTGCCAATACTGGGATGCACTTTGGTCTAACTCCTCCGGGGAAGCTCGTAGTTGAAAATTGAAGGCGTTTTTGTGCTTTTCAGACGGTGAGGAGCATGAATATGTGTTTCTTCTGCAAATCTGAGCTCTGGGTCAGAAGTTTCGTTTTCTGGCTGAATTGAGCCCTACTGCCATTTCTGAGATGCACTTTGGTCTAACTCCTCAGGGAGAGCTCGTTCTTGAAAGTTGAATCTGTTTTTGTGCTTTTCAGACCGTGAGGAGCATGAATATGTGTTTCTTCTGCAAATCTGAGCTCTGGGTCAAAAGTTACCTTTTCTGGCTGAATTGAGCCCTACTGCCATTTCTGAGATTCACTTTGGTCTAACTCCTCAGGGAAAGCTCGTACTTGAAAATTGAAGGCGTTTTTGTGCTTTTCAGACAGTGAGGAGAATGAATATGTGTTTCTTCTACAAATGTGAGCTCTGGGTCAGAAGTTTCGTTTTCTGGCTGAATTGAGCCCTACTGCCATTTCTGAGATGCACTTTGGTCTAACTCCTCAGGGAAAGCTCGTACTTGAAAATTCAAGGCATTTTTGTGCTTTTCAGACGGTGAGGAGCATGAATATGTGTTTCTTCTGCAAATCTGAGCTCTGCGTCAAAAGTTAACTTTTCTCGCTGAATTGAGCCCTACTGCCCATTCTGAGATGCACTTTGTTCTAACTCCTCAGGGAAAGCTCGTACTTGAAAATTATAGATGTTTTTGTGCTTTTCAGACCGTGAGGAGCATGAATATGTGTTTCTTCTGCAAATCTGAGCTCTGGGTCAAAAGTTACCTTTTCTGGCTGAATTGAGCCCTACTGCCATTTCTGAGATTCACTTTGGTCTAACTCCTCAGGGAAAGCTCGTACTTGAAAATTGAAGGCGTTTTTGTGCTTTTCAGACAGTGAGGAGAATGAATATGTGTTTCTTCTGCAAATGTGAGCTCTGGGTTAGAAGTTTCGTTTTCTGGCTGAATTGAGCCCTACTGCCATTTCTGAGATGCACTTTGGTCTAACTCCTCAGGGAAAGCTCGTACTTGAAAATTCAAGGCGTTTTTGTGCTTTTCAGACGGTGAGGAGCATGAATATGTGTTTTCTTCTGCAAATCTGAGCTCTGCGTCAAAAGTTAACTTATCTCGCTGAATTGAGCCCTACTGCCCATTCTGAGATGCACTTTGTTCTAACTCCTCAGGGAAAGCTCGTACTTGAAAATTATAGATGTTTTTGTGCTTTTCAGACCGTGAGGAGTATGAATATGTGTTTCTTCTGCAAATGTGAGCTCTGTGTCAAAAGTTTCGTTTTGTGGCTGAATTGAGCCCTACTGCCAATTCTGAGATGCACTTTCGTCTAACTCCTCAGGGAGAGCTCGTAGTTGAAAGTTGAATCTGTTTTTGTGCTTTTCAGACAGTGAGGAGCATGAATATGTGTTTCTTCTGCAAATCTGAGCTCTGTGTCAAAAGTTACGTTTTCTGGCTGAATTGAGCCCTACTGCCATTTCTGAGAACCACTTTGGTCTAACTCCTCAGGGAGAGCTCGTACTTGAAAGTTGAATCTGTTTTTGTGCTTTTCAGACACTGAGGAGCATGAATATTTGTTTCTTCTGCAAATCTGACCTCTGGGTCAAAAGTTTTGTTTTCTGGCTGAATTGAGCCCTACTGCCAATACTGGGATGCACTTTGGTCTAACTCCTCCGGGGAAGCTCGTAGTTGAAAATTGAAGGCGTTTTTGTGCTTTTCAGACGGTGAGGAGCATGAATATGTGTTTCTTCTGCAATTCTGAGCTCTGGGTCAGAAGTTTCGTTTTCTGGCTGAATTGAGCCCTACTGCCATTTCTGAGATGCACTTTGGTCTAACTCCTCAGGGAGAGCTCGTACTTGAAAGTTGAATCTGTTTTTGTGCTTTTCAGACCGTGAGGAGCATGAATATGTGTTTCTTCTGCAAATCTGAGCTCTGTGTCAAAAGTTACGTTTTCTGGCTGAATTGAGCCCTACTGCCATTTCTGAGAACCACTTTGGTCTAGCTCCTCAGGGAGAGCTCGTACTTGAAAGTTGAATCTGTTTTTGTGCTTTTCAGACACTGAGGAGCATGAATATTTGTTTCTTCTGCAAATCTGACCTCTGGGTCAAAAGTTTTGTTTTCTGGCTGAATTGAGCCCTACTGCCAATACTGGGATGCACTTTGGTCTAACTCCTCCGGGGAAGCTCGTAGTTGAAAATTGAAGGCGTTTTTGTGCTTTTCAGACGGTGAGGAGCATGAATATGTGTTTCTTCTGCAAATCTGAGCTCTGGGTCAGAAGTTTCGTTTTCTGGCTGAATTGAGCCCTACTGCCATTTCTGAGATGCACTTTGGTCTAACTCCTCAGGGAGAGCTCGTTCTTGAAAGTTGAATCTGTTTTTGTGCTTTTCAGACCGTGAGGAGCATGAATATGTGTTTCTTCTGCAAATCTGAGCTCTGGGTCAAAAGTTACCTTTTCTCGCTGAATTGAGCCCTACTGCCATTTCTGAGATTCACTTTGGTCTAACTCCTCAGGGAAAGCTCGTACTTGAAAATTGAAGGCGTTTTTGTGCTTTTCAGACAGTGAGGAGAATGAATATGTGTTTCTTCTACAAATGTGAGCTCTGGGTCAGAAGTTTCGTTTTCTGGCTGCATTGAGCCCTACTGCCATTTCTGAGATGCACTTTGGTCTAACTCCTCAGGGAAAGCTCGTACTTGAAAATTCAAGGCGTTTTTGTGCTTTTCAGACGGTGAGGAGCATGAATATGTGTTTCTTCTGCAAATCTGAGCTCTGCGTCAAAAGTTAACTTTTCTCGCTGAATTGAGCCCTACTGCCCATTCTGAGATGCACTTTGTTCTAACTCCTCAGGGAGAGCTCGTACTTGAAAGTTGAATCTGTTTTTGTGCTTTTCAGACACTGAGGACCATGAATATTTGTTTCTTCTGCAAATCTGACCTCTGGGTCAAAAGTTTTGTTTTCTGGCTGAATTGAGCCCTACTGCCAATACTGGGATGCACTTTGGTCTAACTCCTCCGGGGAAGCTCGTAGTTGAAAATTGAAGGCGTTTTTGTGCTTTTCAGACGGTGAGGAGCATGAATATGTGTTTCTTCTGCAAATCTGAGCTCTGCGTCAAAAGTTAACTTTTCTCGCTGAATTGAGCCCTACTGCCCATTCTGAGATGCACTTTGGTCTAACTCCTCAGGGAAAGCTCGTACTTGAAAATTCAAGGCGTTTTTGTGCTTTTCAGACGGTGAGGAGCATGAATATGTGTTTCTTCTGCAAAACTGAGCTCTGCGTCAAAAGTTAACTTATCTCGCTGAATTGAGCCCTACTGCCCATTCTGAGATGCACTTTGTTCTAACTCCTCAGGGAAAGCTCGTACTTGAAAATTATAGATGTTTTTGTGCTTTTCAGACCGTGAGGAGTATGAATATGTGTTTCTTCTGCAAATGTGAGCTCTGTGTCAAAAGTTTCGTTTTGTGGCTGAATTGAGCCCTACTGCCAATTCTGAGATGCACTTTTGTCTAACTCCTCAGGGAAAGCTCGTACTTGAAAATTGAAGGCGTTTTTGTGCTTTTCAGACCGTGAGGAGTATGAATATGTGTTTCTTCTGTAAATGTGAGCTCTGTGTCAAAAGTTACGTTTTCTGGCTGAATTGAGCCCTACTGCCCATTCTGAGAACCACTTTGGTCTAAGTCCTCAGGGAGAGCTCGTAGTTGAAAGTTGAATCTGTTTTTGTGCTTTTCAGACAGTGAGGAGCATGAATATGTGTTTCTTCTGCAAATCTGAGCTCTGTGTCAAAAGTTACGTTTTCTGGCTGAATTGAGCCCTACTGCCATTTCTGAGAACCACTTTGGTCTAACTCCTCAGGGAGAGCTCGTACTTGAAAGTTGAATCTGTTTTTGTGCTTTTCAGACACTGAGGAGCATGAATATTTGTTTCTTCTGCAAATCTGACCTCTGGGTCAAAAGTTTTGTTTTCTGGCTGAATTGAGCCCTACTGCCAATACTGGGATGCACTTTGGTCTAACTCCTCCGGGGAAGCTCGTAGTTGAAAATTGAAGGCGTTTTTGTGCTTTTCAGACGGTGAGGAGCATGAATATGTGTTTCTTCTGCAATTCTGAGCTCTGGGTCAGAAGTTTCGTTTTCTGGCTGAATTGAGCCCTACTGCCATTTCTGAGATGCACTTTGGTCTAACTCCTCAGGGAGAGCTCGTACTTGAAAGTTGAATCTGTTTTTGTGCTTTTCAGACCGTGAGGAGCATGAATATGTGTTTCTTCTGCAAATCTGAGCTCTGTGTCAAAAGTTACGTTTTCTGGCTGAATTGAGCCCTACTGCCATTTCTGAGAACCACTTTGGTCTAACTCCTCAGGGAGAGCTCGTTCTTGAAAGTTGAATCTGTTTTTGTGCTTTTCAGACCGTGAGGAGCATGAATATGTGTTTCTTCTGCAAATCTGAGCTCTGGGTCAAAAGTTACCTTTTCTGGCTGAATTGAGCCCTACTGCCATTTCTGAGATTCACTTTGGTCTAACTCCTCAGGGAAAGCTCGTACTTGAAAATTGAAGGCGTTTTTGTGCTTTTCAGACAGTGAGGAGAATGAATATGTGTTTCTTCTACAAATGTGAGCTCTGGGTCAGAAGTTTCGTTTTCTGGCTGAATTGAGCCCTACTGCCATTTCTGAGATGCACTTTGGTCTAACTCCTCAGGGAAAGCTCGTACTTGAAAATTCAAGGCATTTTTGTGCTTTTCAGACGGTGAGGAGCATGAATATGTGTTTCTTCTGCAAATCTGAGCTCTGCGTCAAAAGTTAACTTTTCTCGCTGAATTGAGCCCTACTGCCCATTCTGAGATGCACTTTGTTCTAACTCCTCAGGGAAAGCTCGTACTTGAAAATTATAGATGTTTTTGTGCTTTTCAGACCGTGAGGAGCATGAATATGTGTTTCTTCTGCAAATCTGAGCTCTGGGTCAAAAGTTACCTTTTCTGGCTGAATTGAGCCCTACTGCCATTTCTGAGATTCACTTTGGTCTAACTCCTCAGGGAAAGCTCGTACTTGAAAATTGAAGGCGTTTTTGTGCTTTTCAGACAGTGAGGAGAATGAATATGTGTTTCTTCTGCAAATGTGAGCTCTGGGTTAGAAGTTTCGTTTTCTGGCTGAATTGAGCCCTACTGCCATTTCTGAGATGCACTTTGGTCTAACTCCTCAGGGAAAGCTCGTACTTGAAAATTCAAGGCGTTTTTGTGCTTTTCAGACGGTGAGGAGCATGAATATGTGTTTCTTCTGCAAATCTGAGCTCTGCGTCAAAAGTTAACTTATCTCGCTGAATTGAGCCCTACTGCCCATTCTGAGATGCACTTTGTTCTAACTCCTCAGGGAAAGCTCGTACTTGAAAATTATAGATGTTTTTGTGCTTTTCAGACCGTGAGGAGTATGAATATGTGTTTCTTCTGCAAATGTGAGCTCTGTGTCAAAAGTTTCGTTTTGTGGCTGAATTGAGCCCTACTGCCAATTCTGAGATGCACTTTCGTCTAACTCCTCAGGGAGAGCTCGTAGTTGAAAGTTGAATCTGTTTTTGTGCTTTTCAGACAGTGAGGAGCATGAATATGTGTTTCTTCTGCAAATCTGAGCTCTGTGTCAAAAGTTACGTTTTCTGGCTGAATTGAGCCCTACTGCCATTTCTGAGAACCACTTTGGTCTAACTCCTCAGGGAGAGCTCGTACTTGAAAGTTGAATCTGTTTTTGTGCTTTTCAGACACTGAGGAGCATGAATATTTGTTTCTTCTGCAAATCTGACCTCTGGGTCAAAAGTTTTGTTTTCTGGCTGAATTGAGCCCTACTGCCAATACTGGGATGCACTTTGGTCTAACTCCTCCGGGGAAGCTCGTAGTTGAAAATTGAAGGCGTTTTTTGTGCTTTTCAGACGGTGAGGAGCATGAATATGTGTTTCTTCTGCAATTCTGAGCTCTGGGTCAGAAGTTTCGTTTTCTGGCTGAATTGAGCCCTACTGCCATTTCTGAGATGCACTTTGGTCTAACTCCTCAGGGAGAGCTCGTACTTGAAAGTTGAATCTGTTTTTGTGCTTTTCAGACCGTGAGGAGCATGAATATGTGTTTCTTCTGCAAATCTGAGCTCTGTGTCAAAAGTTACGTTTTCTGGCTGAATTGAGCCCTACTGCCATTTCTGAGAACCACTTTGGTCTAACTCCTCAGGGAGAGCTCGTACTTGAAAATTGAAGGCGTTTTTGTGCTTTTCAGACAGTGAGGAGAATGAATATGTGTTTCTTCTACAAATGTGAGCTCTGGGTCAGAAGTTTCGTTTTCTGGCTGAATTGAGCCCTACTGCCATTTCTGAGATGCACTTTGGTCTAACTCCTCAGGGAAAGCTCGTACTTGAAAATTCAAGGCATTTTTGTGCTTTTCAGACGGTGAGGAGCATGAATATGTGTTTCTTCTGCAAATCTGAGCTCTGCGTCAAAAGTTAACTTTTCTCGCTGAATTGAGCCCTACTGCCCATTCTGAGATGCACTTTGTTCTAACTCCTCAGGGAAAGCTCGTACTTGAAAATTATAGATGTTTTTGTGCTTTTCAGACCGTGAGGAGCAGGAATATGTGTTTCTTCTGCAAATCTGAGCTCTGGGTCAAAAGTTACCTTTTCTGGCTGAATTGAGGCCCTACTGCCATTTCTGAGATTCACTTTGGTCTAACTCCTCAGGGAAAGCTCGTACTTGAAAATTGAAGGCGTTTTTGTGCTTTTCAGACAGTGAGGAGAATGAATATGTGTTTCTTCTGCAAATGTGAGCTCTGGGTTAGAAGTTTCGTTTTCTGGCTGAATTGAGCCCTACTGCCATTTCTGAGATGCACTTTGGTCTAACTCCTCAGGGAAAGCTCGTACTTGAAAATTCAAGGCGTTTTTGTGCTTTTCAGACGGTGAGGAGCATGAATATGTGTTTCTTCTGCAAATCTGAGCTCTGCGTCAAAAGTTAACTTATCTCGCTGAATTGAGCCCTACTGCCCATTCTGAGATGCACTTTGTTCTAACTCCTCAGGGAAAGCTCGTACTTGAAAATTATAGATGTTTTTGTGCTTTTCAGACCGTGAGGAGTATGAATATGTGTTTCTTCTGCAAATGTGAGCTCTGTGTCAAAAGTTTCGTTTTGTGGCTGAATTGAGCCCTACTGCCAATTCTGAGATGCACTTTCGTCTAACTCCTCAGGGAGAGCTCGTAGTTGAAAGTTGAATCTGTTTTTGTGCTTTTCAGACCGTGAGGAGCATGAATATGTGTTTCTTCTGCAAATCTGAGCTCTGTGTCAAAAGTTACGTTTTCTGGCTGAATTGAGCCCTACTGCCATTTCTGAGAACCACTTTGGTCTAACTCCTCAGGGAGAGCTCGTACTTGAAAGTTGAATCTGTTTTTGTGCTTTTCAGACACTGAGGAGCATGAATATTTGTTTCTTCTGCAAATCTGACCTCTGGGTCAAAAGTTTTGTTTTCTGGCTGAATTGAGCCCTACTGCCAATACTGGGATGCACTTTGGTCTAACTCCTCCGGGGAAGCTCGTAGTTGAAAATTGAAGGCGTTTTTGTGCTTTTCAGACGGTGAGGAGCATGAATATGTGTTTCTTCTGCAATTCTGAGCTCTGGGTCAGAAGTTTCGTTTTCTGGCTGAATTGAGCCCTACTGCCATTTCTGAGATGCACTTTGGTCTAACTCCTCAGGGAGAGCTCGTACTTGAAAGTTGAATCTGTTTTTGTGCTTTTCAGACCGTGAGGAGCATGAATATGTGTTTCTTCTGCAAATCTGAGCTCTGTGTCAAAAGTTACGTTTTCTGGCTGAATTGAGCCCTACTGCCATTTCTGAGAACCACTTTGGTCTAACTCCTCAGGGAGAGCTCGTACTTGAAAATTGAAGGCGTTTTTGTGCTTTTCAGACAGTGAGGAGAATGAATATGTGTTTCTTCTACAAATGTGAGCTCTGGGTCAGAAGTTTCGTTTTCTGGCTGAATTGAGCCCTACTGCCATTTCTGAGATGCACTTTGGTCTAACTCCTCAGGGAAAGCTCGTACTTGAAAATTCAAGGCATTTTTGTGCTTTTCAGACAGTGAGGAGCATGAATATGTGTTTCTTCTGCAAATCTGAGCTCTGCGTCAAAAGTTAACTTTTCTCGCTGAATTGAGCCCTACTGCCCATTCTGAGATGCACTTTGTTCTAACTCCTCAGGGAAAGCTCGTACTTGAAAATTATAGATGTTTTTGTGCTTTTCAGACCGTGAGGAGCATGAATATGTGTTTCTTCTGCAAATCTGAGCTCTGGGTCAAAAGTTACCTTTTCTGGCTGAATTGAGCCCTACTGCCATTTCTGAGATTCACTTTGGTCTAACTCCTCAGGGAAAGCTCGTACTTGAAAATTGAAGGCGTTTTTGTGCTTTTCAGACAGTGAGGAGAATGAATATGTGTTTCTTCTGCAAATGTGAGCTCTGGGTTAGAAGTTTCGTTTTCTGGCTGAATTGAGCCCTACTGCCATTTCTGAGATGCACTTTGGTCTAACTCCTCAGGGAAAGCTCGTACTTGAAAATTCAAGGCGTTTTTGTGCTTTTCAGACGGTGAGGAGCATGAATATGTGTTTCTTCTGCAAATCTGAGCTCTGCGTCAAAAGTTAACTTTTCTCGCTGAATTGAGCCCTACTGCCATTTCTGAGATTCACTTTGGTCTAACTCCTCAGGGAAAGCTCGTACTTGAAAATTGAAGGCATTTTTGTGCTTTTCAGACAGTGAGGAGAATGAATATGTGTTTCTTCTGCAAATGTGAGCTCTGGGTTAGAAGTTACCTTTTCTGGCTGAATTGAGCCCTACTGCCCATTCTGAGATGCACTTTGTTCTAACTCCTCAGGGAGAGCTCGTACTTGAAAGTTGAATCTGTTTTTGTGCTTTTCAGACACTGAGGAGCATGAATATTTGTTTCTTCTGCAAATCTGACCTCTGGGTCAAAAGTTTTGTTTTCTGGCTGAATTGAGCCCTACTGCCAATACTGGGATGCACTTTGGTCTAACTCCTCCGGGGAAGCTCGTAGTTGAAAATTGAAGGCGTTTTTGTGCTTTTCAGACGGTGAGGAGCATGAATATGTGTTTCTTCTGCAAATCTGAGCTCTGGGTCAGAAGTTTCGTTTTCTGGCTGAATTGAGCCCTACTGCCATTTCTGAGATGCACTTTGGTCTAACTCCTCAGGGAAAGCTCGTACTTGAAAATTCAAGGCGTTTTTGTGCTTTTCAGACGGTGAGGAGCATGAATATGTGTTTCTTCTGCAAAACTGAGCTCTGCGTCAAAAGTTAACTTATCTCGCTGAATTGAGCCCTACTGCCCATTCTGAGATGCACTTTGTTCTAACTCCTCAGGGAAAGCTCGTACTTGAAAATTATAGATGTTTTTGTGCTTTTCAGACCGTGAGGAGTATGAATATGTGTTTCTTCTGCAAATGTGAGCTCTGTGTCAAAAGTTTCGTTTTGTGGCTGAATTGAGCCCTACTGCCAATTCTGAGATGCACTTTTGTCTAACTCCTCAGGGAAAGCTCGTACTTGAAAATTGAAGGCGTTTTTGTGCTTTTCAGACCGTGAGGAGTATGAATATGTGTTTCTTCTGTAAATGTGAGCTCTGTGTCAAAAGTTACGTTTTCTGGCTGAATTGAGCCCTACTGCCCATTCTGAGAACCACTTTGGTCTAAGTCCTCAGGGAGAGCTCGTAGTTGAAAGTTGAATCTGTTTTTGTGCTTTTCAGACAGTGAGGAGCATGAATATGTGTTTCTTCTGCAAATCTGAGCTCTGTGTCAAAAGTTACGTTTTCTGGCTGAATTGAGCCCTACTGCCATTTCTGAGAACCACTTTGGTCTAACTCCTCAGGGAGAGCTCGTACTTGAAAGTTGAATCTGTTTTTGTGCTTTTCAGACACTGAGGAGCATGAATATTTGTTTCTTCTGCAAATCTGACCTCTGGGTCAAAAGTTTTGTTTTCTGGCTGAATTGAGCCCTACTGCCAATACTGGGATGCACTTTGGTCTAACTCCTCCGGGGAAGCTCGTAGTTGAAAATTGAAGGCGTTTTTGTGCTTTTCAGACGGTGAGGAGCATGAATATGTGTTTCTTCTGCAATTCTGAGCTCTGGGTCAGAAGTTTCGTTTTCTGGCTGAATTGAGCCCTACTGCCATTTCTGAGATGCACTTTGGTCTAACTCCTCAGGGAGAGCTCGTACTTGAAAGTTGAATCTGTTTTTGTGCTTTTCAGACCGTGAGGAGCGATGAATATGTGTTTCTTCTGCAAATCTGAGCTCTGTGTCAAAGTTACGTTTTCTGGCTGATTGAGCCCTACTGCCATTTCTGAGAACCACTTTGGTCTAACTCCTCAGGGAGAGCTCGTACTTGAAAAAGTTGAATCTGTTTTTGTGCTTTTCAGACACTGAGGAGCATGAATATTTGTTTCTTCTGCAAATCTGACCTCTGGGTCAAAAGTTTTGTTTTCTGGCTGAATTGAGCCCTACTGCCAATACTGGGATGCACTTTGGTCTAACTCCTCCGGGGAAGCTCGTAGTTGAAAATTGAAGGCGTTTTTGTGCTTTTCAGACGGTGAGGAGCATGAATATGTGTTTCTTCTGCAAATCTGAGCTCTGGGTCAGAAGTTTCGTTTTTCTGGCTGAATTGAGCCCTACTGCCATTTCTGAGATGCACTTTGGTCTAACTCCTCAGGGAGAGCTCGTTCTTGAAAGTTGAATCTGTTTTTTGTGCTTTTCAGACCGTGAGGAGCATGAATATGTGTTTCTTTCTGCAAATCTGAGCTCTGGGTCAAAAGTTACCTTTTCTGGCTGAATTGAGCCCTACTGCCATTTCTGAGATTCACTTTGGTCTAACTCCTCAGGGAAAGCTCGTACTTGAAAATTGAAGGCGTTTTTGTGCTTTTCAGACAGTGAGGAGAATGAATATGTGTTTCTTCTACAAATGTGAGCTCTGGGTCAGAAGTTTCGTTTTCTGGCTTGAATTGAGCCCTACTGCCATTTCTGAGATGCACTTTGGTCTAACTCCTCAGGGAAAGCTTGCGTACTTGAAAATTCAAGGCATTTTTGTGCTTTTCAGACGGTGAGGAGCATGAATATGTGTTTCTTCTGCAAATCTGAGCTCTGCGTCAAAAGTTAACTTTTCTCGCTGAATTGAGCCCTACTGCCCATTCTGAGATGCACTTTGTTCTAACTCCTCAGGGAAAGCTCGTACTTGAAAATTTATAGATGTTTTTGTGCTTTTCAGACCGTGAGGAGCATGAATATGTGTTTCTTCTGCAAATCTGAGCTCTGGGTCAAAAGTTACCTTTTCTGGCTGAATTGAGCCCTACTGCCATTTCTGAGATTCACTTTGGTCTAACTCCTCAGGGAAAGCTCGTACTTGAAAATTGAAGGCGTTTTTGTGCTTTTCAGACAGTGAGGAGAATGAATATGTGTTTCTTCTGCAAATGTGAGCTCTGGGTCAAAAGTTTTGTTTTCTGGCTGAATTGAGCCCTACTGCCAATACTGGGATGCACTTTGGTCTAACTCCTCCGGGGAAGCTCGTAGTTGAAAATTGAAGGCGTTTTTGTGCTTTTCAGACGGTGAGGAGCATGAATATGTTTTTTCTTCTGCAAATCTGAGCTCTGGGTCAAAAGTTTCGTTTTCTGGCTGAATTGAGCCCTACTGCAATTCTGAGAAGCACTTTGGTCTAACTCCTCAGGGAAAGCTCATACTTGAAAATTGAAGGCGTTTTTGTGCTTTTCAGACAGTGAGGAGTATGAATATGTGTTTCTTCTGCAAATGTGAGCTCTGGGTCAGAAGTTTCGTTTTCTGGCTGAATTGAGCCCTACTGCCATTTCTGAGATGCACTTTGGTATAACTCCTCAGGGAGAGCTCGTACTTGAAAGTTGAATCTGTTTTTGTGCTTTTCAGACCGTGAGGAGCATGAATATGTGTTTCTTCTGCAAATCTGAGCTCTGGGTCAAAAGTTACCTTTTCTGGCTGAATTGAGCCCTACTGCCATTTCTGAGATTCACTTTGGTCTAACTCCTCAGGGAAAGCTCGTACTTGAAAATTGAAGGCGTTTTTTGTGCTTTTCAGACAGTGAGGAGAATGAATATGTGTTTCTTCTGCAAATGTGAGCTCTGGGTCAGAAGTTTCGTTTTTCTGGCTGAATTGAGCCCTACTGCCATTTCTGAGATGCACTTTGGTCTAACTCCTCAGGGAAAGCTCGTACTTGAAAATTCAAGGCGTTTTTGTGCTTTTCAGACGGTGAGGAGCATGAATATGTGTTTCTTCTGCAAAACTGAGCTCTGCGTCAAAAGTTAACTTATCTCGCTGAATTGAGCCCTACTGCCCATTCTGAGATGCACTTTGTTCTAACTCCTCAGGGAAAGCTCGTACTTGAAAATTATAGATGTTTTTGTGCTTTTCAGACCGTGAGGAGTATGAATATGTGTTTCTTCTGCAAATGTGAGCTCTGTGTCAAAAGTTTCGTTTTGTGGCTGAATTGAGCCCTACTGCCAATTCTGAGATGCACTTTTGTCTAACTCCTCAGGGAAAGCTCGTACTTGAAAATTGAAGGCGTTTTTGTGCTTTTCAGACCGTGAGGAGTAATGAATATGTGTTTCTTCTGTAAATGTGAGCTCTGGTGTCAAAAGTTACGTTTTCTGGCTGAATTGAGCCCTACTGCCCATTCTGAGAACCACTTTGGTCTAAGTCCTCAGGGAGAGCTCGTAGTTGAAAGTTGAATCTGTTTTTGTGCTTTTCAGACAGTGAGGAGCATGAATATGTGTTTCTTCTGCAAATCTGAGCTCTGTGTCAAAAGTTACGTTTTCTGGCTGAATTGTGAGCCTACTGCCATTTCTGAGAACCACTTTGGTCTAACTCCTCAGGGAGAGCTCGTACTTGAAAGTTGAATCTGTTTTTGTGCTTTTCAGACACTGAGGAGCATGAATATTTGTTTCTTCTGGCAAATCTGACCTCTGGGTCAAAAGTTTTGTTTTCTGGCTGAATTGAGCCCTACTGCCAATACTGGGATGCACT
Source organism: Pituophis catenifer annectens (assembly GCF_029215685.1). Taxonomy (NCBI): domain Eukaryota; kingdom Metazoa; phylum Chordata; class Lepidosauria; order Squamata; family Colubridae; genus Pituophis; species Pituophis catenifer. The sequence goes on along the minus strand of NW_027256997.1, from coordinate 9,326 downwards.
TTGGTCTAACTCCTCCGGGGAAGCTCGTAGTTGAAAATTGAAGGCGTTTTTGTGCTTTTCAGACGGTGAGGAGCATGAATATGTGTTTTCTTCTGCAATTCTGAGCTCTGGGTCAGAAGGTTTCGTTTTCTGGCTGAATTGAGCCCTACTGCCCATTTCTGAGATGCACTTTGGTCTAACTCCTCAGGGAGAGCTCGTACTTGAAAGTTGAATCTGTTTTTGTGCTTTTCAGACCGTGAGGAGCATGAATATGTGTTTCTTCTGCAAATCTGAGCTCTGTGTCAAAAGTTACGTTTTCTGGCTGAATTGAGCCCTACTGCCATTTCTGAGAACCACTTTGGTCTAACTCCTCAGGGAGAGCTCGTACTTGAAAGTTGAATCTGTTTTTGTGCTTTTCAGACACTGAGGAGCATGAATATTTGTTTCTTCTGCAAATCTGACCTCTGGGTCAAAAGTTTTGTTTTCTGGCTGAATTGAGCCCTACTGCCAATACTGGGATGCACTTTGGTCTAACTCCTCCGGGGAAGCTCGTAGTTGAAAATTGAAGGCGTTTTTTGTGCTTTTCAGACGGTGAGGAGCATGAATATGTGTTTCTTCTGCAAATCTGAGCTCTGGGTCAGAAGTTTCGTTTTCTGGCTGAATTGAGCCCTACTGCCATTTCTGAGATGCACTTTGGTCTAACTCCTCAGGGAGAGCTCGTTCTTGAAAGTTGAATCTGTTTTTGTGCTTTTCAGACCGTGAGGAGCATGAATATGTGTTTCTTCTGCAAATCTGAGCTCTGGGTCAAAAGTTTACCTTTTCTGGCTGAATTGAGCCCTACTGCCATTTCTGAGATTCACTTTGGTCTAACTCCTCAGGGAAAGCTCGTACTTGAAAATTGAAGGCGTTTTTGTGCTTTTCAGACAGTGAGGAGAATGAATATGTGTTTCTTCTACAAATGTGAGCTCTGGGTCAGAAGTTTCGTTTTCTGGCTGAATTGAGCCCTACTGCCATTTCTGAGATGCACTTTGGTCTAACTCCTCAGGGAAAGCTCGTACTTGAAAATTCAAGGCATTTTTGTGCTTTTCAGACGGTGAGGAGCATGAATATGTGTTTCTTCTGCAAATCTGAGCTCTGCGTCAAAAGTTAACTTTTCTCGCTGAATTGAGCCCTACTGCCCATTCTGAGATGCACTTTGTTCTAACTCCTCAGGGAAAGCTCGTACTTGAAAATTATAGATGTTTTTGTGCTTTTCAGACCGTGAGGAGCATGAATATGTGTTTCTTCTGCAAATCTGAGCTCTGGGTCAAAAGTTACCTTTTCTGGCTGAATTGAGCCCTACTGCCATTTCTGAGATTCACTTTGGTCTAACTCCTCAGGGAAAGCTCGTACTTGAAAATTGAAGGCGTTTTTGTGCTTTTCAGACAGTGAGGAGAATGAATATGTGTTTCTTCTGCAAATGTGAGCTCTGGGTTAGAAGTTTCGTTTTCTGGCTGAATTGAGCCCTACTGCCATTTCTGAGATGCACTTTGGTCTAACTCCTCAGGGAAAGCTCGTACTTGAAAAATTCAAGGCGTTTTTGTGCTTTTCAGACGGTGAGGAGCATGAATATGTGTTTCTTCTGCAAATTCTGAGCTCTGCGTCAAAAGTTAACTTATCTCGCTGAATTGAGCCCTACTGCCCATTCTGAGATGCACTTTGTTCTAACTCCTCAGGGAAAGCTCGTACTTGAAAATTATAGATGTTTTTGTGCTTTTTCAGACCGTGAGGAAGTATGAATATGTGTTTCTTCTGCAAATGTGAGCTCTGTGTCAAAAGTTTCGTTTTGTGGCTGAATTGAGCCCTACTGCCAATTCTGAGATGCACTTTCGTCTAACTCCTCAGGGAGAGCTCGTAGTTGAAAGTTGAATCTGTTTTTTGTGCTTTTCAGACAGTGAGGAGCATGAATATGTGTTTCTTCTGCAAATCTGAGCTCTGTGTCAAAAGTTACGTTTTCTGGCTGAATTGAGCCCTACTGCCATTTCTGAGAACCACTTTGGTCTAACTCCTCAGGGAGAGCTCGTACTTGAAAGTTGAATCTGTTTTTGTGCTTTTCAGACACTGAGGAGCATGAATATTTGTTTCTTCTGCAAATCTGACCTCTGGGTCAAAAGTTTTGTTTTCTGGCTGAATTGAGCCCTACTGCCAATACTGGGATGCACTTTGGTCTAACTCCTCCGGGGAAGCTCGTAGTTGAAAATTGAAGGCGTTTTTTGTGCTTTTCAGACGGTGAGGAGCATGAATATGTGTTTCTTCTGCAATTCTGAGCTCTGGGTCAGAAGTTTCGTTTTCTGGCTGAATTGAGCCCTACTGCCATTTCTGAGATGCACTTTGGTCTAACTCCTCAGGGAGAGCTCGTACTTGAAAGTTGAATCTGTTTTTGTGCTTTTCAGACCGTGAGGAGCATGAATATGTGTTTCTTCTGCAAATCTGAGCTCTGTGTCAAAAGTTACGTTTTCTGGCTGAATTGAGCCCTACTGCCATTTCTGAGAACCACTTTGGTCTAACTCCTCAGGGAGAGCTCGTACTTGAAAGTTGAATCTGTTTTTGTGCTTTTCAGACACTGAGGAGCATGAATATTTGTTTCTTCTGCAAATCTGACCTCTGGGTCAAAAGTTTTGTTTTCTGGCTGAATTGAGCCCTACTGCCAATACTGGGATGCACTTTGGTCCTAACTCCTCCGGGGAAGCTCGTAGTTGAAAATTGAAGGCGTTTTTGTGCTTTTCAGACGGTGAGGAGCATGAATATGTGTTTCTTCTGCAAATCTGAGCTCTGGGTCAGAAGTTTCGTTTTCTGGCTGAATTGAGCCCTACTGCCATTTCTGAGATGCACTTTGGTCTAACTCCTCAGGGAGAGCTCGTTCTTGAAAGTTGAATCTGTTTTTTGTGCTTTTCAGACCGTGAGGAGCATGAATATGTGTTTCTTCTGCAAATCTGAGCTCTGGGTCAAAAAGTTACCTTTTCTGGCTGAATTGAGCCCTACTGCCATTTCTGAGAACCACTTTGGGTCTAACTCCTCAGGGAGAGCTCGTACTTGAAAGTTGAATCTGTTTTTGTGCTTTTCAGACACTGAGGAGCATGAATATTTGTTTCTTCTGCAAATCTGACCTCTGGGTCAAAAGTTTTGTTTTCTGGCTGAATTGAGCCCTACTGCCAATACTGGGATGCACTTTGGTCTAACTCCTCCCGGGGAAGCTCGTAGTTGAAAATTGAAGGCGTTTTTTGTGCTTTTCAGACGGTGAGGAGCATGAATATGTGGTTTCTTCTGCAAATCCTGAGCTCTGGGTCAGAAGTTTCGTTTTCTGGCTGAATTGAGCCCTACTGCCATTTCTGAGATGCACTTTGGTCTAACTCCTCAGGGAGAGCTCGTTCTTGAAAGTTGAATCTGTTTTTGTGCTTTTTCAGACCGTGAGGAGCATGAATATGTGTTTCTTCTGCAAATCTGAGCTCTGGGTCAAAAGTTACCTTTTCTGGCTGAATTGAGCCCTACTGCCATTTCTGAGATTCACTTTGGTCTAACTCCTCAGGGAAAGCTCGTACTTGAAAATTGAAGGCGTTTTTGTGCTTTTCAGACAGTGAGGAGAATGAATATGTGTTTCTTCTACAAATGTGAGCTCTGGGTCAGAAGTTTCGTTTTCTGGGCTGAATTGAGCCCTACTGCCATTTCTGAGATGCACTTACTCCTCAGGGAAAGCTCGTACTTGAAAATTCAAGGCATTTTTGTGCTTTTCAGACGGGTGAGGAGCATGAATATGTGTTTCTTCTGCAAATCTGAGCTCTGCGTCAAAAGTTAACTTTTTCTCGCTGAATTGAGCCCTACTGCCCATTCTGAGATGCACTTTGTTCTAACTCCTCAGGGAAAGCTCGTACTTGAAAATTATAGATGTTTTTGTGCTTTTCAGACCGTGAGGAGCATGAATATGTGTTTCTTCTGCAAATCTGAGCTCTGGGTCAAAAGTTACCTTTTCTGGCTGAATTGAGCCCTACTGCCATTTCTGAGATTCACTTTGGTCTAACTCCTCAGGGAAAGCTCGTACTTGAAAATTGAAGGCGTTTTTGTGCTTTTCAGACAGTGAGGAGAATGAATATGTGTTTCTTCTGCAAATGTGAGCTCTGGGTTAGAAGTTTCGTTTTCTGGCTGAATTGAGCCCTACTGCCATTTCTGAGATGCACTTTGGTCTAACTCCTCAGGGAAAGCTCGTACTTGAAAATTCAAGGCGTTTTTGTGCTTTTCAGACGGTGAGGAGCATGAATATGTGTTTCTTCTGCAAATCTGAGCTCTGCGTCAAAAGTTAACTTATCTCGCAGAATTGAGCCCTACTGCCCATTCTGAGATGCACTTTGTTTCTAACTCCTCAGGGAAAGCTCGTACTTGAAAATTATAGATGTTTTTGTGCTTTTCAGACCGTGAGGAGTATGAATATGTGTTTCTTCTGCAAATGTGAGCTCTGTGTCAAAAGTTTCGTTTTGTGGCTGAATTGAGCCCTACTGCCAATTCTGAGATGCACTTTCGTCTAACTCCTCAGGGAGAGCTCGTAGTTGAAAGTTGAATCTGTTTTTGTGCTTTTCAGACAGTGAGGAGCATGAATATGTGGTTTCTTCTGCAAATCTGAGCTCTGTGTCAAAAGTTACGTTTTCTGGCTGAATTGAGCCCCTACTGCCATTTCTGAGAACCACTTTGGTCTAACTCCTCAGGGAGAGCTCGTACTTGAAAGTTGAATCTGTTTTTGTGCTTTTCAGACACTGAGGAGCATGAATATTTGTTTCTTCTGCAAATCTGACCTCTGGGTCAAAAGTTTTGTTTTCTGGCTGAATTGAGCCCTACTGCCAATACTGGGATGCACTTTGGTCTAACTCCTCCGGGGAAGCTCGTAGTTGAAAATTGAAGGCGTTTTTGTGCTTTTCAGACGGTGAGGAGCATGAATATGTGTTTCTTCTGCAATTCTGAGCTCTGGGTCAGAAGTTTCGTTTTCTGGCTGAATTGAGCCGTACTGCCATTTCTGAGATGCACTTTGGTCTAACTCCTCAGGGAGAGCTCGTACTTGAAAGTTGAATCTGTTTTTGTGCTTTTCAGACCGTGAGGAGCATGAATATGTGTTTCTTCTGCAAATCTGAGCTCTGTGTCAAAAGTTACGTTTTCTGGCTGAATTGAGCCCTACTGCCATTTCTGAGAACCACTTTGGTCTAACTCCTCAGGGAGAGCTCGTACTTGAAAGTTGAATCTGTTTTTGTGCTTTTCAGACACTGAGGAGCATGAATATTTGTTTCTTCTGCAAATCTGACCTCTGGGTCAAAAGTTTTGTTTTCTGGCTGAATTGAGCCCTACTGCCAATACTGGGATGCACTTTGGTCTAACTCCTCCGGGGAAGCTCGTAGTTGAAATTGAAGGCGTTTTTGTGCTTTTCAGGACGGTGAGGAGCATGAATATGTGTTTCTTCTGCAAATCTGAGCTCTGGGTCAGAAGTTTCGTTTTCTGGCTGAATTGAGCCCTACTGCCATTTCTGAGATGCACTTTGGTCTAACTCCTCAGGGAGAGCTCGTTCTTGAAAGTTGAATCTGTTTTTGTGCTTTTCAGACCGTGAGGAGCATGAATATGTGTTTCTTCTGCAAATCTGAGCTCTGGGTCAAAAGTTACCTTTTCTGGGCTGAATTGAGCCCTACTGCCATTTCTGAGATTCACTTTGGTCTAACTCCTCAGGGAAAGCTCGTACTTGAAAATTGGAAGGCGTTTTTTGTGCTTTTCAGACAGTGAGGAGAATGAATATGTGTTTCTTCTACAAATGTGAGCTCTGGGTCAGAAGTTTCGTTTTCTGGCTGAATTGAGCCCTACTGCCATTTCTGAGATGCACTTTGGTCTAACTCCTCAGGGAAAGCTCGTACTTGAAAATTCAAGGCATTTTTGTGCTTTTCAGACGGTGAGGAGCATGAATATGTGTTTCTTCTGCAAATCTGAGCTCTGCGTCAAAAGTTAACTTTTCTCGCTGAATTGAGCCCTACTGCCCATTCTGAGATGCACTTTGTTCTAACTCCTCAGGGAAAGCTCGTACTTGAAAATTATAGATGTTTTTGTGCTTTTCAGACCGTGAGGAGCATGAATATGTGTTTCTTCTGCAAATCTGAGCTCTGGGTCAAAAGTTACCTTTTCTGGCTGAATTGAGCCCTACTGCCATTTCTGAGATTCACTTTGGTCTAACTCCTCAGGGAAAGCTCGTACTTGAAAAATTGAAGGCGTTTTTGTGCTTTTCAGACAGTGAGGAGAATGAATATGTGTTTCTTCTGCAAATGTTGAGCTCTGGGTTAGAAGTTTCGTTTTCTGGCTGAATTGAGCCCTACTGCCATTTCTGAGATGCACTTTGGTCTAACTCCTCAGGGAAAGCTCGTACTTGAAAATTCAAGGCGTTTTTGTGCTTTTCAGACGGTGAGGAGCATGAATATGTGTTTCTTCTGCAAATCTGAGCTCTGCGTCAAAAGTTAACTTATCTCGCTGAATTGAGCCCTACTGCCCATTCTGAGATGCACTTTGTTCTAACTCCTCAGGGAAAGCTCGTACTTGAAAAATTATAGATGTTTTTGTGCTTTTCAGACCGTGAGGAGTATGAATATGTGTTTCTTCTGCAAATGTGAGCTCTGTGTCAAAAGTTTCGTTTTGTGGCTGAATTGAGCCCTACTGCCAATTCTGAGATGCACTTTCGTCTAACTCCTCAGGGAGAGCTCGTACTTGAAAGTTGAATCTGTTTTTGTGCTTTTCAGACACTGAGGAGCATGAATATTTGTTTCTTCTGCAAATCTGACCTCTGGGTCAAAAGTTTTGTTTTCTGGCTGAATTGAGCCCTACTGCCAATACTGGGATGCACTTTGGTCTAACTCCTCCGGGGAAGCTCGTAGTTGAAAATTGAAGGCGTTTTTGTGCTTTTCAGACGGTGAGGAGCATGAATATGTGTTTCTTCTGCAATTCTGAGCTCTGGGTCAGAAGTTTCGTTTTCTGGCTGAATTGAGCCGTACTGCCATTTCTGAGATGCACTTTGGTCTAACTCCTCAGGGAGAGCTCGTACTTGAAAGTTGAATCTGTTTTTGTGCTTTTCAGACCGTGAGGAGCATGAATATGTGTTTCTTCTGCAAATCTGAGCTCTGTGTCAAAAGTTACGTTTTCTGGCTGAATTGAGCCCTACTGCCATTTCTGAGAACCACTTTGGTCTAACTCCTCAGGGAGAGCTCGTACTTGAAAGTTGAATCTGTTTTTGTGCTTTTCAGACACTGAGGAGCATGAATATTTGTTCTTCTGCAAATCTGACCTCTGGGTCAAAAGTTTTGTTTTCTGGCTGAATTGAGCCCTACTGCCAATACTGGGATGCACTTTGGTCTAACTCCTCCGGGGAAGCTCGTAGTTGAAAATTGAAGGCGTTTTTGTGCTTTTCAGACGGTGAGGAGCATGAATATGTGTTTCTTCTGCAAATCTGAGCTCTGGGTCAGAAGTTTCGTTTTCTGGCTGAATTGAGCCCTACTGCCATTTCTGAGATGCACTTTGGTCTAACTCCTCAGGGAGAGCTCGTTCTTGAAAGTTGAATCTGTTTTTGTGCTTTTCAGACCGTGAGGAGCATGAATATGTGTTTCTTCTGCAAATCTGAGCTCTGGGTCAAAAGTTACCTTTTCTGGCTGAATTGAGCCCTACTGCCATTTCTGAGATTCACTTTGGTCTAACTCCTCAGGGAAAGCTCGTACTTGAAAATTGAAGGCGTTTTTTGTGCTTTTCAGACAGTGAGGAGAATGAATATGTGTTTCTTCTACAAATGTGAGCTCTGGGTCAGAAGTTTCGTTTTTCTGGCTGAATTGAGCCCTACTGCCATTCTGAGATGCACTTTGGTCTAACTCCTCAGGGAAAGCTCGTACTTGAAAATTCAAGGCATTTTTGTGCTTTTCAGACGGTGAGGAGCATGAATATGTGTTTCTTCTGCAAATCTGAGCTCTGCGTCAAAAGTTAACTTTTCTCGCTGAATTGAGCCCTACTGCCCATTCTGAGATGCACTTTGTTCTAACTCCTCAGGGAAAGCTCGTACTTGAAAATTATAGATGTTTTTGTGCTTTTCAGACCGTGAGGAGCATGAATATGTGTTTCTTCTGCAAATCTGAGCTCTGGGTCAAAGTTACCTTTTCTGGCTGAATTGAGCCCTACTGCCATTTCTGAGATTCACTTTGGTCTAACTCCTCAGGGAAAGCTCGTACTTGAAAATTGAAGGCGTTTTTGTGCTTTTCAGACAGTGAGGAGAAATGAATATGTGTTTCTTCTGCAAATGTGAGCTCTGGGTTAGAAGTTTCGTTTTCTGGCTGAATTGAGCCCTACTGCCATTTCTGAGATGCACTTTGGTCTAACTCCTCAGGGGAAAGCTCGTACTTGAAAATTCAAGGCGTTTTTGTGCTTTTCAGACGGTGAGGAGCATGAATATGTGTTTCTTCTGCAAATCTGAGCTCTGCGTCAAAAGTTAACTTATCTCGCTGAATTGAGCCCTACTGCCCATTCTGAGATGCACTTTGTTCTAACTCCTCAGGGAAAGCTCGTACTTGAAAATTATAGATGTTTTTGTGCTTTTTTCAGACCGTGAGGAGTATGAATATGTTGTTTCTTCTGCAAATGTGAGCTCTGTGTCAAAAGTTTCGTTTTGTGGCTGAATTGAGCCCTACTGCCAATTCTTGAGATGCACTTTCGTCTAACTCCTCAGGGAGAGCTCGTAGTTGAAAGTTGAATCTGTTTTTGTGCTTTTCAGACAGTGAGGAGCATGAATATGTGTTTCTTCTGCAAATCTGAGCTCTGTGTCAAAAGTTACGTTTTCTGGCTGAATTGAGCCCTACTGCCATTTCTGAGAACCACTTTGGTCTAACTCCTCAGGGAGAGCTCGTACTTGAAAGTTGAATCTGTTTTTGTGCTTTTCAGACACTGAGGAGCATGAATATTTGTTTCTTCTGCAAATCTGACCTCTGGGTCAAAAGTTTTGTTTTCTGGCTGAATTGAGCCCTACTGCCAATACTGGGATGCACTTTGGTCTAACTCCTCCGGGGAAGCTCGTAGTTGAAAATTGAAGGCGTTTTTGTGCTTTTCAGACGGTGAGGAGCATGAATATGTGTTTCTTCTGCAATTCTGAGCTCTGGGTCAGAAGTTTCGTTTTCTGGCTGAATTGAGCCCTACTGCCATTTCTGAGATGCACTTTGGTCTAACTCCTCAGGGAGAGCTCGTACTTGAAAGTTGAATCTGTTTTTGTGCTTTTCAGACCGTGAGGAGCATGAATATGTGTTTCTTCTGCAAATCTGAGCTCTGTG